>NC_048559.1:8604315-8897937 GCF_902806685.2 Maniola hyperantus | reverse complement strand
AATAAAAACTTTGCACTACTTTGCACATATTAATATTCAGATTTGTGTTGGGCCAGGTAAGTATATTATTCTCTACCATAGCAATACAGTCGCTTCCCGTCTGTCCCTCTGTAAGCTTATGTTACGCCACACACTTGAGCCAACCCCGAGCCAATCCGAGCCAACCCGAGCCAACCTATGTGAGGCCGGCTAATCACTGCCCAGCCGGTCTATCAAAGCCAATGACAGCCACTTACCGCCACTGACAGCGAATCACCGCCAACCGCAGCCTAACAGCGAATCACAGCCCACCTACCGGACGCCTTCGGTAGGGATACAGCTTTAAAAAGCCATGAGAGCTCATTTCGAGAGATATTATTGTACGTAACATGGTGTCAGCAAAAACTATGCCAGTTTGTGTTCTAAATATTAGTTAATCGGTAAATTCAGTGTAAGTAGAAATTGTGACAAGTAAATCAATGCAAATTAATAGTGATATAAATAAACAGTAATAAATACATCAGTGTAAGCAAAAACTAATGTGTTGTAAATAGTATTAAATATAAATCAGTGATTATTATTGCGAGAATGATTAATAAATAAATTGGAGCGATTATACTGCTTGCTGGTTTTATTTAACCCCACTGCTTCATCTCAGAAGTGGGATAGATAAGGAAGGCTATGTGGCATAATCGCGCCGATTCGGAAAAGACGGGCTGCTTTGTTTGTCCGCAATGATAGAACAAATCACCACGTGAAAAATCATGTAAAACGAGCGGCAAGAAGACACTTCTGCGGCCCGGAAAATCCTTAGAAGAATTTTGGAAAGAGATATTCATCTGCAGTGTTTATGGTTTCGACACTCGATGTCAACCTTCCACAGCTACGTAGACATGTTAACCGAGGTATGATCCATCCATTACTCATTTCAAATTTTGATCCCGTTTATAATGATATTAATGCATAGTGTAAAATACGCAGCATCTCACTGAGGATACCCGCAATTTGAATTCGCAGTTTAATTCTAGAAAACATACTTGGTGTCTTAGTTGAAGTGCTTCCCAACCACGCATGCTGTTTTTCCTATGTGGAAAACCATAAGAGTGCTATATCACCATACCGCTACAATAAAAAAAAAAAAATATTATATGAGAGGTATCATGTTGTCTAAAACTAAGGAAAAAGAACTAAAAATCAGGCATAAATGTTTAAAAAAAAAGACAGCATTATTTTTGAGTTGTCCGTAAATAAATAAATACCTGTACGTAAAACTTAACAAGTAATTTTAAAAATAGTTTTCTAAAAAACCCCTGACTTGCGGTTTGCACCGCACCTTTTTCAGCCCGACACATTAAAGCGCATAAAATCCGCAACTTGAGTTTTTTTTATTAAGTATTTTATGTACTTGGTGACACACGCCATCAAGACGAATGAGTATCATTTATCAAAATTGGTTAAGTTGTCGAGTAGTTACGCAACAGACATACATATTTCAGGTCAAACAGTAACCCTTCCTTTAAGCTTCGCGTAAGTTAACAAAAATATCTAGTAATCGATGATAGCAGTTTTCAGACTACCCGCATATCTCAGCCAGAATATTTTTTTTTGAAACAAGCTTTGACGTAATTTTTTTTTCATATTTGTAAACGGTTCAGTCGTAGTGTAATTCTAAGGTTAATTTTTTTTAAGTCGGTGATATTCCCGCCGCAGTCATACAGACTACAGAGGGCAGGTGTGAGATACGTATAAATGATTTTGATGGGCACAATGATATCAGATATTATCTTAAGAGTCAATTGCTAAACAGTTTCAGTGTGCTCAAACTCTGTTTTACATATTATCATATTTTACGTTGACTGTGGAGTTTCTTGTGAAATTAATTTTTATCTGGTGTTAGATTGTTGTAAAATGAATATAGATCTTTATAAGAGGGAGAGACGTCCTTCATAAACCAACCGGAAGCTACTTGTATTTAAACGATATTGTGTTCAAAGTTATCTTTCTTTTCTCGGAACTTTTGGCGAGTCCGTGAAGTGCAAGTGTCACCACCTATGATTGGTCACCACTTAGCGGCTTTGTTCTGTGGCCTGACGCCAGCAGTCGGTGCGAGGTACCTCATCATGGAGTGCAGGGTTGCAGCCAGCGGGTACCTATATGCCGCCGCAACATTGCCTGTTCGGGAGTGCTCATTTATGTTGTATGGTATGACTTCATTTTTTATATATTATTATACTAAAGGTAGTGTTCATGATGTTGGTACGTGTTGTAACTTAGCACAGTAAGTAAATCTTACTCGCATACGGCTCTAGACGTAGTCTCACATAATGTACGAGCCAGTGTATTGGTACGAGTAAATAGTGTAATGACGGCAGAATCAGGCACTTTAGGAAACGAATTAGTAATAACCATTACTAGTTAGACATCCTTATGGTTTTGATAATACTTGTGTTACCTGAAAAAAAAGAGTAGTGCTTGTATGTACAACACATGTAACGTACTTTTGCTGACAAGTTTTCAACCGAGTAAATTTAATCTCATTCTACCTTAGATTTTTCGGTTTAAATGGTAATCTTTGTTTTGAACCATATGATTTAGCCATGTGTCCTTCATGTTAGCCAGGTGGACCATAAATACCGTCAAAAAATTTTACTAAGCCGACTAGACTGACGTTTTACATAATTAGATCTAGTTCAGTTTGTGCTATACGCCTACCTGGTTATGTACGAGTAGCTGAAATAGTAGAAATGGATAGAACACTGTTATTATTTGACTAAAGATCCTGTATTGCCTAAATTCAATCATGAGCTACCTACGAATATGCATAGATATTAGATACCAAAAGCCTAAACTTTTTGTAGCCAAGCCTAACTTTTTGTAGCCAAGCCTAACTTTTGTAGCCAAGCCTAACTTTTTGTAGCCAAGCCTAACTTTTTGTAGCCAGCCTAACGGTTTTGTAGCCAAGCCTAACCTTTTTGTAGCCAAGCCTAACTTTTTTGTAGCCAAGGGGGGGGGCCCAGCCTAACTTTTTGTAGCCAAGCCTAACTTTTTGTAGCCAAGCCTAACTTTTGTAGCCAAGCCTAACTTTTTGTAGCCAGCCTAACTTTTTGTAGCCAAGCCTAACTTTTTGTAGCCAAGCCTAACTTTTGTAGCCAAGCCTAATTTTTTGTAGCCAAGGCCTAACTTTTTGTAGCCAAGCCCTAACTTTTTGTAGCCAAGCCTAACTTTTTGTAGCCAAGCCTAACTTTTTGTAGCCAAGCCTAACTTTTTGTAGCCAAGCCTAACTTTTTGTAGCCAAGCCTAAGTTTTTGTAGCCAAGTCTAAGTTTTTGTAGCCAAGTCTAAGTTTTTGTAGCCAAGTCTAAGTGTTTGTAGCCAAGTCTAAGTTTTTGTAGCCAAGTCTAAGTTTTTGTAGCCAAGTCTAAGTTTTTGTAGCCAAGTCTAAGTTTTTGTAGCCAAGTCTAAGTTTTTGTAGCCAAGTCTAAGTTTTTGTAGCCAAGTCTAAGTTTTTGTAGCCAAGTCTAAGTTTTTGTAGCCAAGTCTAAGTTTTTGTAGCCAAGTCTAAGTTTTGTAGCCAAGTCTAAGTTTTGTAGCCAAGTCTAAGTTTTGTAGCCAAGTCTAAGTTTTCGGTAGCCAAGTCTAAGTTTTCGGTAGCCAAGTCTAAGTTTTCGGTAGCCAAGTCTAAGTTTCGGTAGCCAAGTCTAAGTTTTCGGTAGCCAAGTCTAAGTTTCGGTAGCCAAGTCTAAGTTTCGGTAGCCAAGTCTAAGTTTCGGTAGCCAAGTCTAAGTTTCGGTAGCCAAGTCTAAGTTTCGGTATTCGGTAGCAGTACTTACATCTCATTGCTCGTTAAAACATTTACATGCAGGAATTTAAGTAAGATTCCTATAAGGGGTAATAGCACTCACAGCAAGTAGCTATTTACTTCAACTTTACCGCCGGTTAGTCTTTCAAAAAAAAAAAAAATCTTAAAAGTAAGACATGGAAAATAATAAAATTCTTACTGAAACGGTAATAATTTTGATGAATATTGAGATTTCTGTCTCGGTTTTATAGTTAGATAAGATCGCAGGTTGAATCACAAACCAATAGCATTGGATTAGGATTTTACAGAGTTCATGTTAACCAGTGATCACATAATATGACCCTTCCGTAAGATAGCGAAAGGTTATCGCTTATGATCAGTATACAGGTTGGTTATTATAATATGTTGTTTTCGAAATTTGTGATAGGATAAAGCTAACTAGATAATGTAACTTTGTATGACAGGGGGATTTAGTTATTTAGCGGCAAGTCCCCACAAGCTTTGCAACAAAAGTAAACACTGATAACATTTACCCTGGTACATTCTTGTAACTAAGCTGGTAGGCATTGGTAGGTCCTGAAGTATTAAGGGGCTTGGAGGCTACAAATTATTTACATGCCTGGGTGCAGCAGACTCCTTAATTGCCATATCACAGTGCTTACGGTTCCTATATTGCCAACTATTCCTATAAATAACGTGAAACCGAAGATCTCGTTGAGCTATTGCCTACTAGAAAGTTAACCAAACGTTTTCCCATTGCGGGAGCAATCATTGTTTCAGGACGGCCGAATGTTACGCCACACACTTGAGCCAACCCGAGCCAATCCGAGCCAACCCGAGCCAACCTATGTGAGGCCGGCTAATCACTGCCCAGCCGGTCTATCACAGCCAATGACAGCCACTTACCGCCACTGACAGCGAATCACCGCCAACCGCAGCCTAACAGCGAATCACAGCCCACCTACCGGACGCCTTCGGTAGGGATACAGCTTTAAAAAGCCATGAGAGCTCATTTCGAGAGATATTATTGTACGTAACATGGTGTCAGCAAAAACTATGCCAGTTTGTGTTCTAAATATTAGTTAATCGGTAAATTCAGTGTAAGTAGAAATTGTGACAAGTAAATCAATGCAAATTAATAGTGATATAAATAAACAGTAATAAATACATCAGTGTAAGCAAAAACTAATGTGTTGTAAATAGTATTAAATATAAATCAGTGATTATTATTGCGATGAATGATTAATAAATAAATTGGAGCGATTATACTGCTTGCTGGTTTTTATTTAACCCACTGCTTCACTTAATAGATCTACACAACGGATTTGAATGCGGATTTTAACCGACTTCAAAAAGGAGGAGGTTCTTAATTCTCATCTGTTTTTTTTAGGTTTTCGTATCTCAAAAAGAAAAACGGAACCCTTACAGAATCACTTTGTTGTCTGTCTGTCAGTCAAGAAACCTACAGGGTACTTCCCGTTGACTTAGAATCATGAAATTTGGCAGGTAGGTAGGTCTTATAGCAGACATAAGGGAAAAAATCTAAAAACCGTGAATTTAGTGTTACATCACACAAAAAAATTAAATTGTGGTCATGAACTAATAATTAGTATTTTCAATTTTCGAAGTAAGATAACTACATCAAGTGGTATCATATGAAAGGGGCACGTGCCCTGATAAGAACCTTTGCATTCTAAAACAGATTTTTATTTATTTTTATGCATCATAGTTTTTGAATTATCGTGCAAAATGTCGAAAAATACGACTGTAGTACTTACGGAACTCTCGGTGTGCGAGCCTGAGTCGCTTTTGGCCAGTTTATTTTTATTTTTTATGTATGTTCCCCGATTACTCGAAGACGCCTGGACCGATTTTAAAAATTCTTATTTTGTTTGAAAAAAACAGGAAAGACAGATGTACAGAGGGCATCAAAAGAGTCTGTAGTGTGTAACGCATTAGCTTAATATAAGGAATATTCAAGTGTATTTAAGATTACTATTATACGAACTTTCAATCAGAACAGTCGTGTTTAAATAAGCCCTACCTACCTATCACGCTCACCTCATTGGCGACGCGTCGCAGGGAGCCGTTTGATCCATTGAACTTAAAACATGCGCTGCAGGGTTAGCATGGGCGGGGATATAATTTTCTCCCCGGGGAAAGGATAAAATCTTTATCCCCTCCGACAGCTTTATCCACTCTCCGAGCATGGGCTCACGGGTGGATATAATTATCCACCAGTGAATAAAACGGGGGACTTTTCGGTTTTTGGATCTTTTCCTTTACCTTTATTGGGTTAATGGTAATTGGTATTTGGGACCTATGTTGGGTTTATGTTGGGGTTCCCAACCATATTCCAAACATAACCCAAACACAACCCAAACATAACAGAAACACAACCCAAACATAACCCAAACACAACCCAAACATAACCTAAACCCAACAGGTACCGCGAGACATGTTTTGATTTTTTAAGTTCTATGAGAATAAACTTAAACCCACGTCTAATGTCGAGGATAAAATTGTCCCCGAATTAGGGATAAACTTCTCCTCTCCCCTGTTGCCGTGCTTTGAGAGGTGGACAAGTAAATTTTATCCCTCGTCAGTGGATATAATTGGGGGATAAAATTTTATCTCCTGCCCATGCTAGGGGGGCTGGGAAGGGTTATTAAAATAAAAGTCTTGATATTATGATATGTAATTTTATTTCATTCACAAGAGTGTTATTGTCTTAATAGCTAATGCCCGCGACTTCACCCGCGTGGCTTTAGGGTTTTCTCAACACCTGTTGGAAACTGGACATAATAAATTCAATGGGCAACTGTCTGATTTTCCGAGTCAAAATTTAATAGTCTATGGACATTAGATGTGTCCCTGTTCCAAATTTATGATATCCGCGATTTCGTTCGCGTGGTTTTAGGTTTTTCAAAATTCCGGTGGATATTCTTTGATATACCTAAAGTAGAGGCGTACCTGCGCCATTTTCCGGTATGCAATCCTTATCCGTATACCTCTCGTCAAAATCGGATGGGCCGTGTTTGGTCACAGACAGACAGATAGGTAGACATACTGCATTTATAATATTAGTATGGATGGTATGGATTGAAATACGTTTAGAACTGGATTTTTATTAAATAAAAACCCTAGTATAAAAACCGTGGGTGTGTGGTGACGGTGACGTCACCACCCCTCTACTTCCCGCGGGTGTCGTACGATATAGGGGAACTAGCTTATGCTCGCGACTTCGTCCTCGTGGACTACTTAAATTTCAACCCCTATTCCACCCCCTTAGGGGTTGAATTTTCAAAAATACTTTCTTAGCGGATGCCTACGTCATAATAGCTATCTGCATGTCAAATTTCAGCCCGGTCCGTCGAGTAGTTTGAGCTGTGCGTTGATAGATCAGTCAGTCAGTCAGTCACCTTTGCCTTTTATATTTTAAAATATATCGGAGAACGGGCCGCAGCATCCTCTGTACTACCATCTACTGCAGTCACCAACCCGCTTGCCCAGCGTGGTGATTATGGGCATAACTCTCACGTTGGAAGAGGCCTTCGTCCTAGCAGTGGACTGTTATGGGCTATTGATGATGATGAATCAAAATCCAGATTCTTAACTTTATACATCACACTAATATTATAAAGGCGAAGATGTGTGTGTGTGTGTGTGTGTGTGTGTGTGTTGTGTTGTGTTTATGTGTGTGCGTGCGACGTGTCCAACACCCGCCGGCTCCACATGTTGGCTCCAACGCTGGCCGGGTTCGGGAAATTAGCATTGAAACAACATACCTAATCGGCAAAGCTTAATTTCCCGTCGAAACGTTGGGCGAATATTGTTGGGGCCAAGCGTTGGCGCAACGTGTGGAACCGGCGTTAACTCATACACCATACAGTGAATGTTATGAAAGTGTGACGTAAGGAGGTAGTACCCATTAGGATTAAAAAGCTCAAGTTCTTATCAAGAACGGGCCGAATTGAGAACGACCTCCTTTTTGAAAGTCGGTAAAACCCAGAGTTTCTTAAGCAAGTTAATTTTATTTTGAAGAAATCCGGCCAAGATCACAAAACTTACACGTGATTATGGATTATTTTTGTGACTATGTATTAGGGTTTAAGAAACGCAAGTTCTTTACTTCATGGTAAATTACAGGTTATTAAACATCATAAATAGTACATTACTGCACGAGACAGCGGGAAGTAAGCTTTTTCTGTCGAGTGTGAGTAGACGGCCGAGCCTTGGCGAGGACGTCTATAACACGAGGCTAGAAAGGCACTCCCGGTCGAGGCATGTATAGTGCATTTCTAAAAAATGAAACTAGTAATTTATTAAAAAAGTATATAGGTAATAGGTATATATGTACCGTCTATGTATTTTGCTGATTCAGCCTCCTCTCAAATTAGGTGTGCAATTAAATTCCAAACTTCCTCACTTGAACTCATTCATTTAGTAGGCAACTTATTTTTAATAAATAATTTAAACCGAACAGTCAATTCGAGCCTTTTAATATTAAGACCAAAAAACCGCCGAATGACGCTACAGCCTACATAGCTGTAAAAATCCCAATAACCGTGCCGTGTAGTGAGTCGAGCGCTGAAAACGCAATTCGTTGAGTTCCGAATTCAAACTATAAGATTTAAAAAAAAAAAGAATATTAAAATATACAAGATAGCAAGAAAAATTATTCCCAAATTCAAATTTAGCATAGTAACATTTCTGAACAGTAATTAATAATTGTGAGGAACAAGTGAGGAACAGACATTATTCCAAATTCCAACCTACTTTCCTGGATCGCTGTACTAATACCTACTGCCAGAAATGAATTCTATACTTACTTTCGGGACAGTAGCAATACTCTCCGGGAAGTTCAACTTTCGAACCATCCCGCTATAGAACGACCTTCACCGAGCTGGTTAATGGATGAAAACGTATTTTATATTCAATTTAATATTATGTCAATAAATTATATTGCATATGGGTAATTTCAGTCCAGTATATGCGTAATTAATAATTAAAAATATTTTTTTTAAATAATTTCATATTCTATAGCGGGATCATAGACCAAATCTACAAAATGATATGAAATGTGCACATTTCATATCAGTTTTTAGAAATATACCAAACTGTCAGTGTCAAGATTAATGTATCAAGTATTTTTGATATAATGTATTATGAAAAAGCCGTAAACTCGACGGTTTTTAGGGTTCCGTACCTCAAAAGGAAAAAACGGAATAGGATCACTTTGTTGTCTGTCTGTCTGTCAAGAAACCTTTCCGTTGACCTAGAGTCATGAAATTTGGCAGCTAGGTAGGTCTTATAGCAGACATTAGGGGAAAAATCTGAAAACCGTGAATTTAGGGTTACATCACACAAAAAAAACTATATTGTGGTCATAAAGTAAAAATTAGTATTTTCGATTTTCGAAGTAAGATATCAAGTGGGGTATCATATGAAAGGGCTTCACCTGTGCATTCTTAAAACAGATTTTTATTTATTGTTATGCATCATAGTTTTTGAATTATCGTGCAAAATGTCGAAAAAATACGACTGTAGTAGGTACGGAACCCTCATTGCGCGAGCCTGACTCGCACTTGGCTGGTTTATAAATAGGTTATTAAGAATTCATGTTCTTTAATTATCAAAAAAAGAATTACTTATTTTATAATCAGTACAGTTAGTACAAGATTGAACAATGCATTTATCGTTATCGTTTCGTTTACCTCCTCACGGTCAATGTTTACGTATTGTCCGGCAGTATGAGTTGGCCATAACAGTCAGTATTGGACTCATCGAGTAAAAGAATAGTAAACGTGATGGTCCAACTCTCGCCACAATTTGTCTCTCTTACACGTTCGCAAAAAAAGGGGGACAGATATACGCTGCCATTTGTTGAGTTGGCATTTATTATTCGTTTATTGACGTTTTTGACAGATTGACAATGACAGATTGACAGCGTGACAATGACAAACAAGTGACAGTCCACCACTTAGTCTAGGGTGTGTGTGTCTATGGTAATTTGTCTAAGATCACTAAAAACCTCAAGAAACTTGTGTCCAGAGCCAAATTTTCATCAGATTAAAAAAAAAGTTACCGCTTTCTAGTCTGTTACCTACTCTGTCATTGTCAGTAAAAAAATAAATCAAAACAAACCAACGAAACCAACATAACCTTTTATCATAACTGAAACTGAGAGTTGAGACTGAAACAAACGGAACAATCGCTTTAGTTTTAACTAGAAAACTGAAGTTTTACTGATTATTAGGTAATATTATTGTACGTAATACAACTTTGTAGAAACAACTTCGACAAGGAAGCTGACAGAAAAATACAGCTGGGCTGGGCAGCATTTGGAAAATTGCGTCAAGTCTTCATTCGTCGATACCCAAAGCCTAAAGACGAAAGTCTTTAATGAATGTGTCCTACCTGTGATGACGTATGGTGCTGAAACGTGGACACTAACAGTTGGCCTTGTCCACAAGTTCAAAGTCGCTCAGCGGGCTATGTTGGTACTCTGAGGGACAAAATCCGTACCAACGAAATCCGTTGGATGACCAGAGTGACTGACATAGCCCAACGAATAGAAATCTGTACTGGCAGTGGGCAGGCCACGTCTGCCGCAGAACCGATGGGGCAGACGTGTTCTGAAGTGGAGACCGCGTATCAGCAAGCGCAGTGTGGGACGACCTCCAACCCGCTGGACTGACTACCTTAAGTAAGTTTACTCTCTCTCTTCGGATCACGCTCACATAATGTACTAATTACTAGGTAATACAAATCTCTTGATCTGAATTCTGACACATAGACAAGTGGCCAGGTTTGGAAGAGTATAGTTAAATCATAACATACTTCATATGTACCTACCTACTTAATAATTACTGTCTACTAGGTACCTAGCATTAAATGAGTTCAAAAAGGCTGAGCCATCATTAATAATTATATTTGTTAGAACAGTTTTGACTACTGACCGCTTGATAAATGACAACACATTTTAGACATAATCTTGTGGTACACTGAAGTTAAAGTTGCAATAAAACATCTAGGTAATCTATTACAGAAAAGCAACTCTTTAATAATCAATTCAGTTTTCTTTGTTTAAGACATGTAATTAAGTTCGGGACCTTGAGTTTGAGCTGTATTTTAGTGTTAAAGGTTATCTGTCTATCTATCTGCTGGCTTTTTACAGCTCATCCGTTCAACCAATTTTGACAAAAGGTACAAAGATCTTTCATCCTGGGGATGGATATAGCCTATTTTTAAATAAACTAGGCTCTGAAAATCGAACAGTTCCCACAAGATAAATGAAGTTGCGAGTATAAATTATTTAGTGTGGAGCTTTGTTACATGCTGGAGAAGGAGATAGGCTACTTTTACCCGTTAAATCAGCGCGGATAAAGTCACGGGCATCATCTACTTATTAATTAATATTATAAATAAAACTTAGACCTCATTAAGATAGATAGTAAAATAAGAAGAATAGTTCTTGTCTAATTAGCAATTTAAAAAATTAAAGATCAATAATTTCTATTTTTTCAGTGATAACTGTGGACCAGTTAGTTACGTTATGTTAACAGCCTGTGAATGACCACACCACCTGCCTAATCCACTTTGTTAGAAGAATGCAAGTTGATTTTGCTGCATCAAGACTACACTCTACAGAATCCTCATAAGTCATCTAAGTGCAGTAACACTGCGCAACAAACTACAGTTTTATAACAATAAAAATTTAATGAGTAAATAAAATGTTTTTTGTCTCTGCTTTTCTATTATGAACATAGTGTTTTTATAGCTAGTCATGCCATAAGATTCTTTTATAGGCATTTTAATTCATACCTACATACAACGGGCTAGCTTTTGAGACTTGCCGCCTTGATGGAGAAAAGAAGAGGAGATAGGGACGTTCCGGAGTCTCTGGATTCATCCATACAAATCGTGAGTGAGTCTCTGGCTGAAGGAGTGAAGGGGTTGACTTACCCCGCCGCCCCCTACCGAGGCCGTTTTAAGTCAATGACAATTTTATCAAAATTAAAAATCATTTAAAAAAGTATACATCCCCGGCGGAAAATCACTCCTTCCAAGGGAATGATTTCCCTCCCCTCCCTCTTACCTCAGCTACCCCCATCAAGGCTGCACGTTTCAAAATGTTCATACAAATAAACAAAATTGAAAATTGCCTGTTACGTTCTCAATAAGCTCATAATTAAAAAAATTGTGAGCTAATCTTTGAAGTGTTGAACCGATTTTGATGAGACTTGGTGCACAAACAGTTGGGGACAGTGTGGCTAATTCTGTTAGTAGAGGTCTAAATCTATTGCTATCCTTTTCTGCAGTGCAGGGAGCTTATGAAAGGAACAGCAATACACATAAACCTGTCATTTTATTTAGTTTTGATCATAGATTCCCGGAAATATCCAGGCAGGCAAATTCCAGGACACTTTTAACTATTATTAGTATCATCTGAAAACTTACTTTTTTTAGGATGAAATAAAACAAATTAAATTCTTTTGTTTAAATTTAAATTAGATACTATAAGTAGGTAGGTATGTGTATAAGTATTTTACATCAGCTGTAAAATTCATAAGGTGTATTTAAGTAGGTACATCATAAACAGTTCAAATTATATAGGTATTCTACAAGTCTGATGACCCCCAGGTTAGTTGCAGTCTTGACTCTTGAATTAAGTTAGGTTCTAGTGGCCCTAGCTTAGGTAGCTGGAAGATAGGCAACATAATCTGGTAAGTATAGGTTAGGTACCATAGATGATCTGCAACCTGAAAATAATAATTTATTTTAGAAAAATACTTAATATAATAAGCTAGCTAAATTTGGTAGGTAGGTCCATTTCATACAAAATTTTACTAACTTATACCCTTCTAAGTATACTAGATTGTGCCCGCGATTTTGTCCGCGAGGACTACACAAATTTCAATTAGATAGATCAGTCAGTCAGCTTTTCCTTTTTATATATAGATAAATTAAGTACCTACTTTCTTGTTTGTGAATGGATGCAAGTAATGGTAGGTAGTAGGTAGGTATTTTCTGTTATTGTATGTATGTTTCTTAATATACCTGGTAGGTAGGTACCTACCTAGGTTTCTATTCTGGTGAAAAAATGGGTTGATTTTATCAGATGTAGGTACCAACTTATATGTATAATTGAATCATAAATTAATGTAAGTAGGCACCTACTTAGTAGGAAATTTGAGCCACACGTTTGATGTACCTACCCATAAGGCTTAGAATAATATTATGTAGGTATTAGGTACCTAGGTATAGGTAGGTAATAAATTGTGCATATCTTATCTTTGCCTCAATGATCAAGGTGTGACATACTCTTTGTGATCGATCTTACAACGCTACAAGTAAATGCATTCTGCGAGCTATAATATATATACATATTATGTATGGATGGCTATCGCTGCACAAAATGATTCATCCGAGATGCACTATTATCATTATCTATCATTTTAGCCTGTGGATGTCTGTCTTCTACATCCAGTCATCGCTGCACAAAATGATTCATCCGAGATGCACTATTATCATTATCTATCATTTTAGCCTGTGGATGTCTGTCTTCTACATCCAGTCATCGCTGCACAAAATGATTCATCCGAGATGCACTATTATCATTATCTATCATTTTAGCCTGTGGATGTCTGTCTTCTACATCCAGTCATCGCTGCACAAAATGATTCATCCGAGATGCACTATTATCATTATCTATCATTTTAGCATGTGGATGTCTGTCTTCTACATCCAGTCATCGCTGCACAAAATGATTCATCCGAGATGCACTATTATCATTATCTATCATTTTAGCCTGTGGATGTCTGTCTTCTACATCCAGTCTTGAGGCATCCTCATTCAGCCACTTCACGTTAGGTACCTACTCTATAATATGAACGGTCCATCGGTCGGTACCCCACTATAGGTACTTGTAGGTATGCTGTGGTACCAAATCTCAACTCAGTAGGAACGCAGGCATGGATTGTTCACTGCCACTTCAACTTGCTGGGTGGTTTCGACTATGTGAGAACCTGTTTCTTTGACGGATGCTCAACCCAGTACGACAGGCATGGATTGTTCACTGCCACTTCAACTTGCTGGGGGGTTTCGACTATGTGAGAACCTGTTTCTTTGACGGATGCTCAACCCAGTACGACAGGCAAGGATTGTTCACTGCCACTTCAACTTACGGGGGGGGTTTGGGCTATGTGAGAACCTGTTTCTTTGACGGATGCTCAACCCAGTACGACATGCATGGATTGTTCACTGTCACTTCAACTTGCTGGAGGGTTTGGGCTATGTGAGAACCTGTTTCTTTGACCGATACACTGCGCACATCACAAATTACGCCGCTGAACCAAATTTAAGTTACACAATCACGACGGTTAGCTTTGACTACCTTCCCAAACATTCTCCTTGCCTCCGTGGGCAAATTAAGGCACTTCACTTATTAAATTCATCATTTTGTTTAATTATCAATAAGCTTTCACGCTTCTCTCACCGAGTATTTTTGGTGAGTTACAATTCGACTATCGACTCGTATTCATAAGCGAAAATGACGTCATTTACTAGTTTTAGGACGTCAAACTTAGGACTCGTACTGCCAAATTACTCGATATTGGTATTGGTGTAGGTAAACGCAAACCATTCTCGATGGTGACGTAGTTATGTGGTAATTGGTATCGTAAAGTTGAAAGCTATACTCGCAAACACTCGATCATCTTTAGTTCGCAATATTTCCGCTGTGTCGCTGCCTGTAGATGTATGGAAACAGTCGATTTCGACTTTGGTATTTTTAAAACTATGAAATCTTGTACTAACTGTACTGTAATACACAAATTACGGAGCCCATCACTAACATGGTATTACAGACTATATTGAACTAATATCGGCATCCACACTGACGCGAGGGAATCCAGGACTTTAGTGATTAAATCATTTTAAATACATATCAAAAATTGCGTAACCGGCAGGAATCGAACCTGCATCTTCTGGGTTCGCGCCCGATGCCTTAACCACTCGGCCACGGTCTCGCTTACTGCCAGTGACGAAATTTGTGATACGTATGTTCACTCAGTACTGAAGCGACTCTTTAATGCCATCTAGTAGCGACACTTTGCAGTTATCGAAACTACTTTCAAAGGCCCATATTACAATGCAGCTCTTTGAACGAGAAATGGCATTATTTGCTTTTTACTATATTTTTTATAATTTTTATGATAGTGTTTATATATTATAGATAAAATTATTTGGTAATTTCCTTAAGTGTAGGTAAAAAATCATAAAAATTATAAAAAATTCAGTGATCAAGTGTAAGTTTCTCACGAAAAGGCGCTCACGATCGTATTCGTAACGTCAAATAGTGAGTGGTTGTTTTAATGGAAAAACTTACAATCGATGTTTAGGTACACTTATTAATATTATGTACACTTCTTCGCCTTATTTATAAGCTTTGGTAACTACTATACTACACTTTAGTAGCTAGTAAGCTACTAAAGTACAGTATGATATGGCGGTGATGGTGGTGGGGGGCATCAGGGTGTGAGCCCAGGGGATGACACCCGTACGTCACTGGCGTTGTCCCGCACCGGGTAAGCGCGGGCTCCATGCGGGGCGTCCCCAGTACCCGATTGCCTATTTCGCACATAAGTCGAGCCGCGCGCAACTTTCTTCTGAGTTCTCCTTGTCATGGCCGGCTCGGTTTTAATGTACGATCACCATAAGTTTTCAGCTCAAGTCTCAGTCTTTCGCTGACGTCTGTTGCGGACGTCGGTCGCGCAATTATTATATACGCTAGCTAATACAACACGGACAACATCGATGAATTGCACGACCGACATTCGCACCATGTGCCGCTGTCAATGTCTATGGGCGTTGACCTTTTGACACCACAGAAAAGGTCAACAGAATGTCAAAGGAAGGTTTTTGTATGAAAAAAATATCGTGAAATGATGGCGGGGGACACGGGAGAATGCTTTGTTGCGATTGGTGGACTCTAAAGTCACGTAATCAAGACAGTGTGCGGAATGAGGGTAGGGAACGGGCGTGGGCCGACTTTTATGCTAAGCAACTGCTTAAGCTTGGCGATCGGGGGCTATTAGTCCGGCTATTAGGCGTCTTGACATAAGTACAAGTCACTGTTCAGGGTAGCAGAGGTGGGATGGGACAGTGACACGAATAGTAACGCAACTGACATACGCGACTGACATGAGACATCAGCAGAGGCTCCTGTTTACTATAGTGCATAAATGAGAAAGGTCTTACGCCGGTTCCACATGTTGGCTCCAACGCTGGCCACTGTTGGACCAGCATTGGCCCCAACGTTTGCAAAGCTAATTTCCCGATCGAAACATTGGGCGAACAGGTCCTGGGGCCAGCGTTGGGGCCAACGTGTGGAGCGGGCGTTACTCTATGTGTATGTGTCAACTGTCATGTCAAAAGACATTTTGACATGACAGTTGTGCCATAGAACAAAAATGGCAAATACGTTCTCATTGTTTATGCATTATAAACATGTTCAAAGCGGAATGGAGACATTCAGTACACCAATCAAACAATTGTATCACGTCGTATCTCAAAAATACAATTACTCGAAGCCGTCTCCACTCCGCTTCACTCTAATCTACATGCAGAGTACCTAAGGACGACTATCCACTAAAGTGGAGTTAACCGATGACGTGATTGATAGACCAATCAGATTATTAATAGATGATTTCTTATATTCCGATACAAGCTAGCCCTTGACTGCAATCTCAACTGTGATGATGCCACGGGCGTACCCAAGAGGGGGCAGGGAGGGGTAGCTGCCCCCCCCCCTGGATTTTGTTTACGTCCCTATTAGCTATCTACTTTTGTCGATAAAAGTTAAGAAAAATATCTTTTAGTCATTTGCAAACCACGCCCCTTTGATTTCTACACGGCATCGTACCGGAAAGCTACATCGCTTGGCGGCACGTCTTTGCCGGTAGGGTGGTAACTAGCCTCCGAAGCCTCCCACCAGACAAAATTCAACACAAGACAAAATCGTGGTATGTACCCGTTATCTACATTATAATATGTCGTTAAACAACGAAATAAGCTTAAAATAGAAACATACATGCCTCCACTCTTCTCCACTTTAATGGACAGATAACCTAAAGGGTTTTTAAAGGAAATTATTCGCTAACAGTGATAGTAAGCTGCTTGCTCCGGTTGGTCTCGAAGCGGTCCATGGTCTTGATGTCGAGTATCATGGAGATGGAGACTGCTAGGCCGATCATCATGATGAAGGTCACCATGAGACCGGACCTGAAAACAACATGTATTTTTTCATTCAGATATAAGTTAGCCCTTGACTGCAATCTCACCTGGTGGTAAGTGATGATGCAGTCTAAGATGGAAGCGGGCTAACACTATATAAAAAATCACATCATTTTATTATTACAGTCCAAGACATAGTTTAACGGTGGAGATAAACATCGTGAGGAAGTAATGTCTGATCAATCAATCAATCAATCAATCAATCAATCAATCAGCCTGTTTGCGTCCACTGCTGGAGATAGGCCTTCCCTAGAGCGCGCCACCACACGATCCCCCGCCTTCCTCATCCACCCACTTCCCGCTATCGGCTATCTTCAATCACGTCGCAAGGGTGCAATGGATTGACGTGATTTGTTGCATAAGTATAGATAAAGACCTGTAGAAAGACATAGGCTACTTTTTATCCCGGAAAATCAAAGAATTCGAACGGTTCGTGTTTTAAAAAAATCTTATTTCACGCGGATTAAGTCGCGAGCATCAGCTAGTATGTATATATTTAGGTACGGAAGTAAAATTCAATTAAAAACACACAATTTATTAACACAAAACCAAATACTTTTACAATTATCAAACTTTTAATGATTGGAACAAAATTTAACACGTAAGACACAAAAAGTAAAAGTCGGAAATAAAGAAAAACATAATTCAAACCAGACCACGTTGATTACAGCACAAAAATCAGCAGCGAAATGAGCCCAGTGCTCGCGCGCGCTCAGCTTTTATAGCTAAGCTCATTAAGAGAGGTGGCGTGACCTAAGACGGCCTCTCCTGACTATGCGGCGTCCTCGCCCGCCAAAATAGCCAGAAAAGGTCGTGAGATCTTCTCTGCGGAGACTTGCAGCTGGTGCCGCAACGCTGTCGGCGTGCGGTGCGCGAGGGGAGACCGGTGAGGAGCTCGCCGAATGGAGCGATGCCTCTGCCTCTACCGCGTAAGGTGCCGGGGCAGACTCAGGTGCGGAAGGGGGACCAGCACCTGGGCCAACTACTTCATAGTCATCACCTGAAATTAGCTTCGATATAGCACAACTCCATAGCTATAAATGGTAACACAATGGGTAAGCAATTCGAAATGCGACTTAGTATTAGCTAGACATGTAGATAAATCATTTAGTTTTATGGGGTGTCCCTATCACCCAGAGGAGGTGACACCTAACAACCTATGAGACGTCTCAAACCTAGCGCGCGCTTCTTCTCGTCATCTTCAGACCGCCAGACTCGGGGAACGGTCTCAGACCGCCAGACTCGGGCAACGGTCTATGGAGCAGGAACTTGAGATGACCTTCATCAGACCACCAGACTCGGGCAACGGTCTCAGACCACCAGACTCGGGCAACGGTCTATGGAGCAGGAACTTGAGATGAACTTCATCAGACCACCAGACTCGGGCAACGGTCTCAGACCACCAGACTCGGGCAACGGTCTATGGAGCAGGAACTTGAGATGACCATCATCAGACCACCGGGCTCGGGCAACAGTCTATGAAAGTGCATCTCAACCAGCCACCGTTGAACTTCCCTTGAGGAGTAAAGCATTACCGTGATTTGTTTAGTCATAGCACAAAAATAGATGTCGTGGATCAGTCCGTCAGTAGATAAGTACGTAAGGGAGCAAGCAAGGCCTTTTTAGTAAGGAGGGTGAGAGTTTTGGGGCTATGATTAACAAAATCACGACTTTCATCTTCACCACCACAAAGTAGTCAACAAGCTGAACTCACATTCGAAGAAAGTACCACACGCATCCGGGTACCACTCTCCTTGCCAGGGCACCATGCCCTCCGCCGCCACCTGAGCGGTCTTGCCATACGACCCACTCAGCAGCTCCAGCTCGTAGCAGCCGATTCAGGACCTTGTATGGACCTCACATGCCAGAGTCAAACTTCCCCGTTGACTGGGAATACTTGATCACCAACACCATGCCTCCAGCCTTCAACACGCGAGGCGGACGACGATTCTGGTTAGCATAGGCATCCTGCCGGGACTGATTTTACCTCAGCAGCTTACTTGCCCTGGAGCGTCACATTTCACGCCATGCCGCTCGATCAAGCCGTGCAATTTCTGCAACCACATTGTTGTGTGCTGGTGAGGAACTCTGGAGACCTGCTTGTTTGATATACAAACCAGGCAGTGAACCACATGCTTGACTACGAACTCACGTAGCCCAAGAAACCAGAAGTACTTCAGGATCAGGTCCCGAGTCTTTTCGACAAAGACTTGCAGCAGACTAAGACGGTATCACGAAAACCACGCTTCCGCTCCAACTGCTGAGTAGCGGTAATAGAGCGTAACACTTTAGTACACATACCGATGAGAGTCTAGCTGTCCCACTTACAGATACTCGACGAGCGTGTCCTGATCTGCGACCTGCACCATCTAAACCCAGTTGCTCGGCTTGGTGATGCCGTTGACTTAAAGGGTTGCAGCTAAGATAGTCGCCACAACACATCATCGTGCGCTTTTAGTACTCAAAGGCGAAGATGAAGTCATGGAAATAAATCCACTTACGGGTAACGCGCAGTAGCAGCAGCGCTCGGTGGCTGTGAAAGCGTTGTAGACGGTCACACCCTTAAACTGAAGACAAACCAAATGGTGGCGGAAGTGTTGACTGCCAACGCTTCTAGCACGTAGGAGTACTACCTACTCACTGCACCCTGGGTAAACCTTGCTAAAACAGGCGACCACACGCTTCTTGCCGTCGTTGTGGATCCACCTCAGCGCCGGGCCATAGCCGATGCTGCTGAAGTCAGTGTGCACCTCTGTTGGCGAATCTGTCAAGACTGCTACCTTGGACTCAGTGGTGAGTCGCCGAGTGATGTCCTGAGATACCTTATCCTGCTCTGGCCTCAATGAAAAGGAACCTCTTTTTCCGACAGACGTGCAAGGCAGGCTGTCTGGATAGCATACTCCTCAACGTAGCGCCTAAAGTACCCAGCTAGATCTTAGATTGCCAGATTTGTTTGATGTACTCAAGGGGTAAGGACTTTACCTACGTTATGGCCTTGTCTTAAAGACTCGGCCTCGCCTGACCCTAACAAATGAATCTGATCAAAATGGCAAAATCGGAAACAATCGGTAACGGGAATTATCAGAATTTCTAAAAGAGTTGAATCTACCCACGTTACATTATTTACGAACGCACTACAGTGCGTCACTGGCTCGCATATTATACGAAACACCTTGAAGTCCACGATGGTATGCGTAGGTAACGTGATTTACTACAACACATACCTATCGAAATCATGGACACTAACTTTAAAAAAGAACATTCTCACCAATCAGCTCGTACAAGGGCTCGGCAGCGTTTATGCAAGCCCCACGGCACGCGCGGCATCGTGCCACAATACCAGTGAGCTGAAACGTTCACGAAGGGCGCCGAAGCTTGGAGCAGCATGCGCGGTTTGGTGCCGCGACACCAGTGAGCCCCATGCTCGCGAGAGGCACCATAGCCCGCAGCGGCGCACGCAGCGCAGTACCACCAGCGCGCCGTCTCGTTCGCCAAGAGCGCAGAAAAGCGCGGCAGCGGCGCGGCACGTCGCAGCAACGCCAGCGCAGCGTCACGCTCGTACAGAGCGCAGAAAGGCGCGGCGGCGGCGCGGCACGGCGCAGCAACGCCAGCGCACCGTCACGCTCGTGCAGAGCGCAGAAAGGCGCGGCGGCGGCGCGGCACGGCGCAGCAACGCCAGCGCACCGTCACGCTCGTGCAGAGCGCAGAAAGGCGCGGCGGCGGCGCGGCACGGCGCAGCAACGCCAGCGCAGCGTCACGCACGTGCAGAGCGCAGAAAGGCGCGGCAGCGGCGTGGCACGGCGCAGCAACGCCAGCGCACCGTCACGCTCGTGCAGAGCGCAGAAAGGCGCGGCGGCGGCGCGGCACGGCGCAGCAACGCCAGCGCAGCGTCACGCTCGTGCAGAGCGCAGAAAGGCGCGGCAGCGGCGCGGCACGGCGCAGCAACGCCAGCGCACCGTCACGCTCGTGCAGAGCGCAGAAAGGCGCGGCGGCGGCGCGGCACGGCGCAGCAACGCCAGCGCAGCGTCAGGCCAGAGCATAGCCAGCCTCGCTCTCATGCAGAATTCCAAAGCCCGCAGCCAAGCGTGCAGCATTGCGTCGGAACATTCGAGAAAAGAAAGATAAATGTGAGCACTATGTTCGACTATGTTCGAATCGTGTTCGAATATAAGTATTTCCCAGTTGGTTTAGTACAGTCCTTATTACGACAGATCCACCTATTCATACAACGATCTAACACCACATGAAGACTGATTTCTAATCTTGTGGAAACTCAATTTGTTATCTCGTGGCAAAAATAATTGTTTAGCAAAAACTCATCTACCTACATTACGGTTACTCTTTTTACAAAAAGAACACTGAACTGCATCAAAACCGATGTTTTTGGTTTTCGATAACTTTTAACTTTTCGCACAGTAGGTACACTCTGTGATCCTAATTTTCACTCAGAAAACCGCGTGATTGGAAAGTACTATGACTAAGACTACGCTTTCTAGTCTTAAACTGCGAGTTTAAATTGCGGGTATCTTGGTGAGATACTTCATGAAGTGACTAATGGACCGACATAGATGTTCTTAATCTCAATGTCTACCTCTCGTGGGCACAGTGGAATAAATTCCGTTTTAAAATTGATCTAAGACTGATCATAACAAAAACCTTTTGTACAAGTTCCACTTTACGAAACTACCTCCCGGCTATGCCATCGGTTGAGGTTACGAACATGATCAACTTTTTTACACCATGCATCAACATCATTAAAAATCGAGACCAAAAATAAAGACATCTACGTTCCACTAATTGTACGACACCGACTAGCACGCCTTTGTTCATTATTCAATTTACGTGAATTACTTTTATACTTAAATCGATTAGTAGATTTAGACGACGGCATTATTAATTCACAAAAACACGTAGGGTAGACGTGAAAACTTTTAGACAAAAATTCAATTTGGACAAGAACACTTGAACTAGATTCGTTCACGTGGCCAATACGTGCTTAGCCATAAAGCCAAAGGTATAGGTACTTGATTCTAAAGATTTAATTGCAGTAACTTCATCTTGTTCGGAACAAGGTGCAGAAACGGGAGTGTTGCATTCTGTTTGAACGGTCACAGTGTTACCGAGACGATTAATATTACACTCGCTTTTAGTTACTACCGAGGTTAAACTATTTTCGACAAGTCTCGACACGTTTTTCTCGATCGCGGAGTATTGATTCATTATTGAGTGCAACGTTTGGATAAAAACACGACTAAGTGCGTGATCTCGCGACCTACATCTAGGCCCTGCTGTTTCACATCCACGTGGTCTGCTTCGAAAACTTCGAGTTTGATCACGGCACATCACGGCTACGATCGCGGTTACGATACCCGCGATCCGACATTGTACAAGAAAAACAACAAAAATTTAAAGGTTAGAATTTTGTTCCAATTTAAGCAAACTGATTGTCAGTGACTAGATTTTAACTATAGTGGGCTATTGAATAGGAATCCCAGTTCTGAATTTAGGTACGGAAGTAAAATTCAATTAAAAACACACAATTTATTAACACAAAACCAAATACTTTTACAATTATCAAACTTTTAATGATTGGAACAAAATTTAACACGTAAGACACAAAAAGTAAAAGTCGGAAATAAAGAAAAACATAATTCAAACCAGACCACGTTGATTACAGCACAAAAATCAGCAGCGAAATGAGCCCAGTGCTCGCGCGCGCTCAGCTTTTATAGCTAAGCTCATTAAGAGAGGTGGCGTGACCTAAGAATATAATAATAGGTACATCTAAACAAAATAAAGTTGTCAAAGTCAAAGTCAAAGTCAAATGATTTATTCAAAATAGGTAATAAATTACTCGTATTGATTGTCTGGTATGGTGTTAGATTTGTAAGATATAGTGGTGATAATTATTACGCAAACTTAAAACTAAAGCTACGAGGGTTCCAAACGCGCCCAGGTCTGAGAAGAGCCCACAACAAACTCAGCCGGGTATTCTTTTTATTATCACCACTTTACAAAATTATTGAAACTTATTAGAACTATCACAAAGTCGTTAAGCAACTCATTCCCAAGCTTGCTTATCATTTAAATAATCTACACTAATATTATAAAGAGGAAAACTTTGTTTGTTTGTTTGTTTGTTTGTTTGTTTGTTTGTTTGTTTGTTTGATTGTACTGAATAGGCTCAAAAACTACTGGACCGATTTTAAAAATTCTTTCACCATTCGAAAGCTACATTATCCACGAGTAACATAGGCTATATTTTATTTTGGAAAAAAAATAGGGTTCCGTAAGATATTTGGGTTTTTCGGACACAAGGTGTAAAAAATCAACCAGAAAAGTTACTTATTTTGCGTACGCTGCCTAAACTATAAAAGATAGAACCATAAAATGTTCTAATTAATTGTAGATCTTATAAATATCTACAAAAAAGTCCGCGACACACTATACCCATCTATGTCGAGTGAGGCACAGCAACCATTTTTTTATTTAAAAATCTTGAAATTTTTTTGGACTACATTTAAACGCGTTTATTTTACTCATGCTATTAATCCTTATCAAAATAAATGATTTCATCACTAAGAACAGTTTATGGAGATAATATTTGGTCTTTGAATGATTAAAATTGGACGTTTGGTTTTGAAGTTATGGCGAAATTAAAATATTACGATTTCTGCTGCACGGCCCGTTGCGAAGTGGGCGTTACCAAGGCGGGGGTGCGCGTGCGGGAGGGGAGTTTAGATCTATGAGTAATTCGGCAACAAATGAAGAAATACCTATGTATTTCAGGATTTTCGGAAATTCAACCCCCACCTCGATTTTCTAAATTCCACCCGAGCGAAGCCGGGGCGGGTCAGCTAGTATCAAATAAACAGAGAAGTAAAGCTCCAGTGTAACCTCGGCCGGGAGGACGGTCGTAAAGTTTTTCGTAATAACAAAAGTAAGCATCAACACAAACACACGCAAGGGAAGGAACGATGGAGATGACGTCCCGGCCCAGTTTCCGCCTTTGTCATATCAAAACAGTTCCTGTCGCTCTTCGGACTCCAGTTTGTTCTTTTGCAGTGAGTAATATACGAATATACAAAACTAGACAAAGAGAGCGCTTGGAAAGACATCTAAGGCTACGACGCGAGGGACTGAACATATTGCAATGTCTCTGACGAAAATTTCTTTGAACAAAATAGTGAAAAATAAAATATAACAAGTTTAAATTACTTTTTACTAGAGAAAATCTGAATTGTAACTAATTATATCAATTTATTTATTTTCATGCAACTTTATTAGGTAGGTATGTTTTTGTAACCATATATTTTGTCAGTAATTGTAATCCATACTAATATTATAAATGCGAAAGTGTGTCTGTCTGTCTGTCTGTCTGCTAGCTTTTCCCGGCTCAACCGTTCAACCGATTTTGATGAAATTTGGTACAGAGGTAGCTTGCAACCCGGAGAAGGACATAGGGTACTTTTTATTCCGGAAAATTTTAGAGTTCCCACAGGATTTTTAAAAACCTAAATCCACGCGTACGAAGTCGCGGGCATCAGCTAGTCCATAATAAATTTACATTGTAATAGGATTTTTCAATTAGTTGAAAACTAAAACCCGACTGCGATCGTCTTAATAAACGCTGAAATTTAATACTAAAATTGTTTTTCTTTCGCTTGTTATATTTTAATGTTGTAGTAGGTATATTTATATTTATGAATTCAAAATTTTCAATTTTAGTATTAAATTTCAGCGTTTATTAAGACGATCGCAGTCGAGTTTTAGTTTCCAACTTTATTTTGTTTAGATGTAACTACCTATTATTATAATATACTAGCTGATGCGACTTAGTCCGCGTCGAATTAGATTTTTTTTAAATCCCGTTCGAACTCTTTGATTTTCCGGGATAAAAAGTAGCCTATGTCTTTCTACAGGTCTTTATCTATATCTATATACCCATGCAAATTTAAAAAACACAAGAACAAAGTGTCTTCCAATAAGGTATCTTAACTATAAACTAAGCTAAGTCAATGGACCGATTCTTAGGTATAAGTACGTTTATAAGCTTAGGTTAATATAATATTGCTTATTACTTTAGCCTCTCTCATAGGCTAGATTGTAATGATAGTAAAGTACTGGTGACAGTACTTTACGACAAAAAAAAACCATTACGCCCTTGCACTTGCACTTGCACTTGCACGCTAATTGTATGTTCTTCTTTTTTATGTTACTTTTTGTGTCTTTTCTTTTTGGTGTACAATAAAGAATATTAAACTAGAAAAAACCCTTGCGACGTGATTGAATGAGAAACCAACAAACCAACAAACCAATAAACCAACAAACAAACACACTTTCGCATTAGTATTATTAATCGTTAAAAGATGAAGGAGTAGGTAAAGGTGAAAGTTATTTAACATCGGAAACTGCGTATTTCCGAACAGACAGATGTAATATGAACAAACAAAAGTTTCGTACGAAGTGGACAAACTAGATAAGCTAATTTACACCTTTTATATAACCATGTGTGTTCGCTGTACACAGAATTTACAAATCAGCCATAACGAGGACAGAACCAAGCAAAAAAAGCTAAGAAATAGTATGATAACCGACGATGTGTTGGTGGTGGGTATTGCTTGCTTTACCTGCTTCTTTAGTAGTGGGAGGGAGGGCTGCGCATATCGCATCGCTCAAACCATACAGATGTCTGTTATGGCAGAATATAGCGATTTTTTTTAAAGAATATTAGCTTTGTTAATTATGACTAATACTCCGCTTTCCCCTCCAATTAAGCATAAAGCTTGTGCTAGGAGTGGGTACGACAATAGTGCAACGGGTGGGGTTTGAACCAGAGGCCTTTCGGAATTCATGATGATCAAATCATCACCAGCCCGCTAATAAGCACAGGTCTCCTTTCAGAATGAGCAGGCCATAATCCACCACGCTGGCAGTGCTGATTGGCAGACTTCACACACCTTTGAGAACATTATGGAAATCTCCCAGGCATGCAGATTTTCATGCACCGTTAAAGCAAACGGTATTAAATTGCAGCGCTCATAACTCTGATAGTTAGATTTGTACATTGATAATAGCGGTGATAAATAATTATGTAAACTTAAAACTGAAGTTTTTTCTACAACCGCACCGCGCGCCACCGTAAGGAATTTCACCCTCACCACCTGGGTGTCTGGTGCACTTCGACCGTCCGCTGCGCCAGATCCTTCTTTCCACGCACGTGCAAACTGTGGAACCAACTCCCATCGGCGGTGTTCCCACTAGATTACAACATGGGGTTATTCAAGGGGCGGACCAACAAATTATTAAAAGGCCGGCAACGCATCGGCGGCTCCTCTGGTGCTGCAAATTTTCATGGGCGGCGGTAATCACTTAACATTAGGTGACCAGCCTGCTCGTTTGGTCGCTATATCTATTTAAAAAAAAAAAAAGTTACGAGGGTTCCAAATGCGCCCAGATCTGAGAAGAGCCCAAAACAAACTCAGCTATCCAACTAGAACTTATGGAAATAAATACATGAAGTAGGTACTTCAAGCTTCTTACCAAATGGGTACAGAGGTGAAGCCGATGCAGTCAAATGCATCCGCGAACTTCTCTGTGCTGTCCATGAATGGCTGCATCTGGGAACAGAAGGTTGACAGATTATATCCAGTCTTGATCATTTAGACCAAATCTTTTATAGTTGGGCCATTATGAACGTGCGAACACGGTCATAAATCATTTTTATCAGACCTCTCCCTCACACTTTTTTGTTTTAAAAATGGCGAGCAAACGAGCAGGCCGGGTCACCTGATGTTAAGTGATTACCGCCGCCCATGAACATTTGCAGTACTAGAGGAACCACCAATGCGTTGCCTGCCTTTCAGGAATTTGTCCGCCCCTTGAATAACCCCATGTTGTAATCTAGTGGGAACGCCGCCGATGGGAGTTGGTTCCGCAGTTTGCACGTGCGTGGAAAGAAGGATCTGGCACAACGGACGGTCGAAGTGCACCAGACACCCAGGTGGTGTGAGGGTGGAGATTTCCTCACGATGTTATCCTTCACCATTAAAGCAAGTATAATATTTAATTACTTAAAACGCACATAACTCCGAAAAGTTAGAGGTGCGAACCCGGGATCGAACCCTCAACCTCTAATTAGAAGGCGGACGTCCTAATCACTATCACAGTAACTCAGAAGCAACAGCAGTTCTAACGCCTTTTTATTAGGATTTCTGTGGTTGTCTAACTACCTGTACGTTGGTAAACGTGAGGGTCGCGCCCTCGTCGTTGGAGTACACAAGAGGCAGTGAGCAGTGGTACGCCTTGCCCAGCACTGCTGCCGGCGCGTCGGGAGGCGCGGGGGCTTGCAGGTTGAGCCCAGTGTTCTCAAGCCCACGCTTGACCTCCACGCCCACCGCCGTCCACCATCCTGCAGATTGCTTGAAGGAGAACTCTAGAGTTATCTGGAAAATACAAAAGTTGAAACTAAAATAATTGTGCTCTTCTCATATTGACGACCTCCTTGGCGCAGTGGTGCTTTGATGTCATAAGCGGAAGGCCCCAGGTTCGATTCCCAACCTGGGACAAATTAGTCAGTACCCTTATTATAAATGCGAAAGTGTGTTTGTTTGTTGGTTTGTCCTTCAATCACGTTGCAACGGTGCATTGACGTGATTTTTTGCATGGGTATAGATGAAGACCTGGAGAGTGACATAGGCTACTTTTTATCCCGGAATCAACGAGTTCCCACGGGATTTTTAAAAAACCTAATTCCACGCGGACGAAGTCGCGGGCATCAGCTAGTAATTCATATTTTCTCTAGTGCGTGACAGGTCGAGATGGCAATGGGGAAGGGAACGCCCTGCACACCCGCACAGCCCCGCACTAACCCGGTGCGGGCGAGCGCGGGTGACGTGTGGGTATGCGGGTATCCCCCGCCTCATACCCCAATTGCCATCTCGGCCTGTCGCGGACTTATAAATTATCTCTGGTCTGGTCTAGTGGAAGGCTACCGCCATGGCTAGTTACCACCCTTCTGGCAAAGCCGTGCCGCCAAGCGATTTAATATTCCGGTACGATGCCGGTTGAATATACTGCCATACCTACCCCTTCCAATCCCGCTTCCATCTTAGACTGCAACATACCAGGTCCGACCCCAAAAAATATTATTATGGAACTATATTAACTCTTGTATACATAATATATTCGGTAATAAATTAAATTATTTTTCCATTTTTAGTGTTCGTGTATCGAAGTCGGTTTTTATTTTTTTTGTAAAAAAAATTTATTTCACAATTTTTAGTGGTCCCATGGAATTATGCTATGACTGGTTAAAAATCTACTGTTTACTAAGCTATTACACTGATCGCGAGCAATTTACTCTTATCCGTTGAGGAGTTCCAGTATCTATCTTCGAAGATGTTCATCAGATCTTCACCAAATTTAAATGGGACCAACTTTGAAGTATACCCTTTCAAACAAAAAAAGAATTTTCAAAATCGGTCCAGGCGTCTTCGAGTAATCGGGGAACATAAAAAAGATTCCGACGAATTGAGAACCTCCTCCTTTTTTTGAAGACTGTTAAAAACAGGTGCTATTCAGACACCTCTCGCACACGTAGAGTTCCAATGCCATCGTACAAGAAACAACACTTGTTACTTGGCTACCTTGTAACTGAGAATAAAGGTAAAAGTACCTTATCCCTAGTGTTATTCCTGTCAGCAAACCGCACGACGAGGATGGTGTAGAGGCGGGTGGGCTTGACGGTTGGCTCGCCGACGGGCGTGTCGAACATCGTCAGCGAGCCGTCAGGCCATCTGAGCTCAGGCCAGCTGGAGGAGTACAGCAGGGCACCCTTGCCAGGTGGACCTAGCAGGGAACAGGAGAAGAATACAGAAAATTAGCGCCTTTTGCATGTACCTACTTTTGAAATTTTAGCATTTAAACTATTGATTTCCATTATATATAATACTAGCTTATGCTCGCGACTTCGTCCGCGCGGACTACATAAATTTCAAAACCCTATTTCATCCCCTTAGGAGTTGAATTTTCAAAAATCCTTTCTTAGCAGATGCCTACATCATAATAGCTATCTGCATGCCAAATTTCAGCCCGATCCGTCCAGTAGTTTGAGCTGTATCGTGCGTTGATCGATCAGTCAGTCAGTCAGTCAGTCAGTCACCTTTTCCTTTTATATATTTAGATCTATCAACGGCTATACCTACTCACGTGTTTAGTAGACGTTGGCCCGTTATCCGGACCCCGGATGGGTTCGAAACTAGTCGGGCTAACGTCGACTAAACACATGAGTATAGCCGTTGAGAGATATTCTTTTGAAATGTTAGAAGCTTTTGTTGAGATAGAAAATCAGAAAATGATTCTAATTTCTAACAATTGCTCCTACGTACAGAGAGATGTTTAAAATTTCCAAACTCAAGATTTACCAAAACAAAGCCGTGCGGCAAAAAAACCACACACACTTGAGGATGGCTCGGGTCCCAAAGATGTTGGTGGGTGCCCTTACGTCCTTAATTTATAGTGGTCACCACTCACCAGTGCTATGATTGCTATTCTCACGATTTGATTCCACAGTTTGCATGTGCATGGAAAAAAGGATCTTGCACAATGGGCGGTCGAAGTGCACCAGGTACTTCAGAGAGGGTGAAATTGCTTGCGGTGGCGTGCGGTGCGGTTGTAGAAAAAGGAGGGCGGAATGAGGTCAAACAACTCTTCAGAGCACTCCTCATTATAAAGGTGATAGAACAAGCAATTATCTATTCTTAAATTGTTCTTAAATCGTTGTTTAATTGCAGAGCTTACCAGTAGCATTATACAACGCGTATCTAGGCAGGATGCGAGCTGGTTTCTCCTCCTCAGCACTGGCGGTGCTGGTGCTGGTGCTGGTGCTGGTGGTGGATGAGACATCCTCAGCTTGACGTCGCACCCTCGACCAGTCGGTGTCGTAATCTGATGATTGAGTTTGGGATACTGAGTTCCCTGTGATCAAAAGATTGTTTTAATTAATAGAAAATGTCTATATTTTGTTGCAATTTGGGAAATTATAATTTCTTATTTGTCTCTGGTCTGGTCTGGTGGGAGGCTTCTGGTGACCACCCTACCGGAAAAGCCGTGCCGCCAAGCGATTTAGATTTAGATATCGCGTAGAATGCGGGGTGTGAGTTTAATGAAACTGCTAAACCTCTTGTTGGCCCGTTTCCATCTTGGACTGCGTCATCAGTCATCACTTACTACTAGGTGAAATCACAGTCAAGGACTAAACGGAACCTATCCGATTTAAATAAAAGCAGCTTACCTATCTGTTTAAAAAACGTACCTAATACTCCCAGCACTCGACCTGGGCCGTAGATGTCTTGCAGCCGAGCAAAGGTTTCGGTCATCTGAGCGTCCCGCTCCGACCACGGCCCTTGCAGCGTCAGCACCTTACATATCAGAAAAGTCAATTCAAACTCAAACTAAAACTCAAATCATTTATTTAAATTGGGCGATGTGCCAGATCCTTTTTTCGGCGGTGTTTCCACTAGATTACAACATGGGGTTATTCAAGGGGCGGACCAACAAATTCCTAAAAGGCCGGCAACGCATCGGCGGCTCCTCTGGTGCTGCAAATGTTCATGAGCGGCGGTAATCACTTAACATCAGGTGACCCGCCTGCTCGTTTGTCGCTATCTCTATTTTTTTTTAATAGACTGGCCGAAACTCCGCTTATGGTTTCAAATAACCATCAAATCATTTTATCTACCTATCGTTTCTTCATGATTGCTAAAAGAAGAACGCATTAATTTATGTTTAATACAAAAGGACACCAACAGGTTCCCGCGCAAGCGCAAAACTCATAATCAATAATGCTCTAGGTACTTCGATCATCATCATCATCAACCGATAGACGTCCACTGCTGAACATAGGTCTCTTGTAGGGACTTCCACACGCCACGGTCTTGTACCGCCTGAAACCAGCGGCTCCCTGCGACTCGTCTGATGTCATCCGTCCGTCTAGTGGGGGATCTATGTGCCCTGTCCATAAGAGTATAATCGGCCACTTTGCTTGGTGTTTGTGAACTATGAGAAAGCCTTCGATTCGGTGGAAATTGGGCTGTGTGGTACTTTGATGAAGAATCATTATTATTATTAGTAGGTACTATAATAATACTAACTATAATAATCGATATTAAGTAGTGTAGGTAAAATCCTGTTTCATAACCACCAAATCATGTTGTCGCTCAGCTCTGTAGTATCCTTATAAGTCCACCCAATTGCTGTTCAACTAGCTGATGCCCCCGACTTCGTGCGCGTGGATTTAGGTATTTAAAAATCCCGTGAGAACTCCGGTTTTCCGGGATAGAAGTAGCCTGTGTCACTCTCTAGGTCTTTAAGTATAGCCATGCAAAAAATCACTTCGATCCATTGCTGCGTTGCGACGTGATTGAAGGAGAAGCCAACAAACCAATAAACTAACAAACAAACAAACAAACACACTTTCGCATTTGTAATATGGGTGGTGATAAAAAAGGATACAACAGATTCCCGAGCAAGCGCAAAATTAAAAATCAATAATGGTCAGGTACCTACCTACCTAGTTAAACTCCTGTTTTTGAATCGAATGAAACTTCATGTGATTAAATGCCTTTTAAGAATCGCACAAAAGCCTTTTAAAGAATCGCACTAAAAGCTCAAATCTTCTAGGAAGTGAAAATCAATGCACAAAAGCTAAAAATAGAAAACTCGCTTACCTGGGTCTCGTTGCTGATGTAATCCGGGTGAACGTCAAGGAAATCCTGGGGTAGCACCAGCGTAGTCTGACTTTCCAGCATCTTCCTTAACCTTGGAAAGTTCCCACTGGACAGCGGCACGGAGTCCTGGTTGTTGAACACCACTATCGCCGCCTGCTCCCCGTATATCCTCATCAAATCATCTTGATCTAGGGACTTCAACGCCGGTCTTCTGTACTTCTCCAGGGTGTTAGGACCGAAAAATAAGAAGGGGCCTTCTAAATTTGCCTGGCCCAAGCAACATAAGGAAGTAAAAAGTAAAAGACGTACTTCGCGAAGCATGTTGTAAGGAGAACTGACGTTGCATTGGATTTGGGATGCAGTTGGGAAGCGCACCGGGAACGGGATGTATTGATTTTGTGACGCATGCGTAGTGAAAAGGTTAGCAGGTCATATCTCGGAAGGCACCCCACGCCATCGTAAGCAATTTCACCCTCACCAACTGGTGCACTTCGAGCGCTCGTTGAGCCAGATCTTTTTTTCCACCCATATTGCAAACTGTGGAACCAACTCCCTTCAGCGCTGTTCCCACTAGATTTCAACATTAGGTTATTTAAGGGATGGATCAACAAATTTACGAAAGGCCGGCAGCGCATTGGCGGTTCCTCTGGTACCTTTTTTTTTTTTTTATTGAGATACAAGTTAGCCCTTGACTGCAATCTCACCTGATGGTAAGTGATGATGCAGTCTAAGATGATAGCAGGCTAACCTGGAAGGGGTATGGCAGTTTTTATTAAACCCATACCCCTTTGGTTTCTACACGGCATCGTTCCTACTGCAAATGTTCATTAACGGCGGTAATTACTCATTTGCTCGCTATTTGGTATTTTTAAAGGCTTTGCAGGACAGCTTTGTTTTGGATTTGGGATGGACGCTGGGGGGGGGGGGGGGTTTGTTGTATTGATTTTGTGGACGCATGCGTAGTGGAAAGGTCAGAAGGTCATATCCCGGAGCTTCGCAGGAAAGCTTTGTTTTGGATTTAGGACAGAGTAGGGACGTGCGCCGGGGGTGGGTTGTATTTATTTTGTGACGCATGCGTAGTGGAAAGGTCAGAAGGTCACATCTTGGGAGGCTTCGCAGGACAGCTTTGTTTTGGATTTGGGATGGGGTCGGGACGCCGGCGATTTGCCAATAATTTGTGACGCATGCGTAGTGGAAAGGTTAGCAGGTCATATCTCGGGAGGCTTCGCAGGACAGCTTTGTTTTAAGTTTGGGATGGGGTTGGGACGCCGGCGATTTTACTGATATTTTATGACGCATGCGTAGTGGAAAGGTCAGAAGGTCACATCTCGGAGCTTCGCAGTACACCTTTATTTTGGATTTGGGATGAGTTTGAGACGCCGGGGGTGGGTTGTATTGATTTTGTGACGCATGCGTAGTGATAAGGTCAGAAGGTCATACCTCGGAGCTTCGCAGAACAGCTTTGTTTTGGATTTGGGTTGGAATTGGGATGCCGGGGGTGGGATGTACTGATTTTGTGACGCATGCGTAGGAACCAGGTTAGTAGGTCATATCTCGGGTAGCTTCGCAGTAAAGCTTTGTTTTGGATTAGGGGTGGGTTTAGGACGCCGAGGGTGGGTTGTATGTTGGGTCAGGTTATGCTCGCGATTAACACAAATTCACCCCCTAAGGGGTTGAATTTTCAAAAATCCTTTCTTAACAAATGCCTACGTCATAATAGCTATCTGCATGCCAAATTTCTGCATGTCAGTCAGTCAGCCAGTCACCTTTTCCTTTTATACATTTAGAAGAAAAAGATAATGATGGTTAAAAATACAAAAAAAAATCAAGTGGGTATAATTTTTACAATCGTTTTATTAACCAACAATCATTTTATTGTACAAAATAAATTACATACAAGTAAACTACAGTTTACACTTACTACTAGTTACAACTATACTACACCAGCCACCTGATGAAGTGCAGGAATGCTAGCAGGGTGACGCTGAGTGATGTCATGGAGGCAGTGGAGGGGGAAGAGAAGAAGAACGAACTCTCTGGAACAAGACGGATAAATGAATATACTAGGTTCTTTCATTCATCACATGGTTATTCTAGCAGAAACTTCGCAAGATCTCGAGGATATGCTGAGTAACCTAAGCCACTCTTCCAGACGTGTCGGTCTCGGGATAAACTTGGACAAAACAAAGGTAACGTTCAATCAACACGTAGTCCCGTCACCGATAACTGATAAGCGTCGAAAATGTTGGCATCGAAATTGGCTCGCAATACAATTAAGTACCTTGGCCAAAAAATTCAATTAGGTAGAAGCATTTCGACGAGGAAGCCAACAGAAGAATTCGGCTAGGTTGGGCAGCTTTTGAGAAATTGAATCAAGTCTTCTCATCGTCAATTCCTCAATGCCTGAACACGAAAATATTTAACCAGTGTGTACTTCCCGTCCTCACCTATGATGCTGAAACGTGGACACTGGCAAACGGCCTTGTTCACAAATTCAAAGTCGCTCAGCGAGCTATAGAGAGGGCTATGTTAGGAGTTTCCCTGAGGAAGACGATCCGAAATGAGAAGATCCGCAGAAAAACCAAGGTCACTGACATAGCCCAATCTATTAGCAAGCTGAAGTGGCAGTGGGCAGGTCATGCCTGTCGTAGAGGCGATGGCCGTTGGAGCCGGAAGGTCCTTGAGTGGACAATTTCAGCTCGATCCGTTCAGTGGTTTGAGCTGTACGTTACGACGACAGTCAGTTAGTCAGTTTTCCCTTTTATATGTATAGATTAGTATGGAAGTATAGATAGCTTAGTGAACACTCACTCTTTTTCTCGTTGGGGTCAGTGACTCCGCACTGCTTGTAAGCAATGGTCCTCTTCCTCTTTTGGTTGACGTATCCTGGTATAAACAGACTAGGCGAGTCAAGGCGCCCCGACGCAAGCAGCCTGGACAAGAAACAAATTGAAGGGGTAAAGTCTCCTACAATGGTGTCAATTCTGATGTTTTTCGAAAGTCAAAACCTATAAGTGTATATCATCCACTCCGGGACACCCATCACTTTGCGGACGTCGTCCAGGAACATGCCCCTGGATAGAACAAACCTGGCAAAGTCCAGCTCAATCCTGTTGGCCTCGGGGCCGGTGAAGTGCAACAGGATCTGTATACAGGCACCCTGATGAAGCACGTGGGTGCGGCGCGAGTCCACGCTTATCATCCACTCCGGGACACCCATCACTTTGCGGACGTCGTCCAGGAACATGCCCCTGGATAAAATAAAAATTAATATTTTATACATCACTAGCAAATAGTAGTAAAAGAAAGATGATTTGCTTGGAATTAAGAGATAGACAGATTCTTAAGTATGAAGGCATTTCACCACCAGAAGGATATTATTATGATTGAGATTGACATTGAAGACTAAACCACTTAAAGTACTCATAGGTAATGGTTAACCGGATACGTCAGGATTACAACCTTTTAGATTAACAATATTCTCGCACACTACGATAGACAACACAAACTACCTTCAACGATAACTATAGCAACCCTCATTAATCATAATTCATGACACCAACGTCTAATATGACTAGACAACGCTTAATAACCCTAGCTAAGTCCCTACCTATACCAGCTCCTCCATCCCCATACCGGTCCCAGACCAACCAGCTAACCTAGCGCACCACAACTACTACTATAACCTCAAATAACTGAAACCACATTAGGTTACAACAAGTCTAAAACCTACAGTACGACACCCCGTGTCTACTGAGAAGCGCCTTTGGCAAGAGCCAAACGACTTATCCATCGTTTCGTACAGCGCGTTCGATTTTATAGTCTCACAATGGCGCGCGACGGTGGGGTCGATGACGTGATGTTTAATGAGCAAACTATTTACAACTAAAAGACGGCACTGCCGTCAGGTTAAATCTGTAAAGCAAATGACCAATCCATTCTTGTAAATATCAAAAGTGATATCAGTTTCAAAATAAAATAATTAATTAATGGCTTTAAATGCAAACAAAATACTCACAGTACAAATCTCGGCGGCTTCATAATATTGACGTACTTGATGATATCCTTGTCAGGTAGCAGGTTGGCGCAGGCGAACCTTTCAGCGGAGCGTTCAGGACCAAAGAGGACGATGGAGCGCCCCATGGCCGACACCGTGCCCTCAAGGGGGAAGTTGCTGTCCATGAACACTTGGCGTTCCGCGCCCAACGCTTGATAAAACAACGATTTTTTTAATACGTAATCTAAATATAAGGAAAAGCTGACTAAGAAGGGGTATAGAAAATTCAACCCCTAAGAGGTTGAAATAGGGGTTTAGTGTAAGTAGTTCATGCGAACAAAGTTGCGGGCATAAGCTTCTCTATAAATAAAATTTGGATACTTAAATCTAAAGATATTACGTCTTAAATATCCTAAATCCCACATATTGTGCGAAGCTTTTTTTTTTTTTTTATTCAGATACAAGTTAGCCCTTGACTGCAATCTCACCTGGTGGTAAGTGATGATGCAGTCTAAGATGATAGCGGGCTCACCTGGAAGGGGTATGGCAGTTTTTAATAAACTCATGCCCCTTTGGTTTCTACACAGCATCGTGCCGGAACGCTAAATCGCTTGGCGGCACGGCTTTGCCGGTAGGGTGGTAACCAGCCACGGCCGAAGCCTCCCACCAGACCAGACCAGAAATTAAGAAATTATAAAATTCCAAACCCCTGCCAGGAATCGAACCCGGGACCTCCCACTATTAAGACCACAGCGCTCACCACTGCGCCAGGGAGGTCGTCAAAAAGGGTCAGATTAGATTTTTTTTTTAAATTACCAACATAAAGAATGTTTAACAAAGTGTGTCATTCCGTCTACTTCTTAATACATAATAATAGTGCTTCTATAAACAATTTACATTGCTTATAGAAGCACTTAGGTATTACATACATTTAATACAAAAATGGGGATCGTTACAATTTGTTAATATAATAGGATTTTAGTTTATATTTTAAATTAAATCTACTACCTAGATATTTATGTGAGAAGCAATAACCCAGTCCCCCAATTGTATAGAATAACGTATTCATCGTAATCGTAATCGACAACAAATTCTGCCCTTTGATTGGCTGTGAAAAAATGTAAACAGCGAATCAACCAATCAAAGGGGAGAATTGTTGACGATTATGATAACGATGAATACGCAGATTCCCAAAATGTATTTACTTATCGTTCCCAATCTGGCAGTGAGGTCACCGACGTCACATCGGAGAGGATTGTCCACTCCACACTCTTGACTGTACAGGTCGTGCTACGAAATAAAACTTCAATTAGTTTAACAGTTAAATAAAAACCATTTACCATTAATTTAACTAACAAGGACTTACATACAGGAGTTACCAGATTGTGCTAATTAATTTTATAGTTTAAAGTCTGCCCCTAATTGTGTAAGAATAACGTTTTCATCGTTATCGTAATCGTCAACAAATTCTGCCCTTTGATTGACTGTGAAAAAATGTATACTGATTACTCTAAAAAATTACCCACGTCTTCCGAACCAGTAGTGCTAGATTCTTTTGACGATTCAAAGGCAATTTAAAAAATCCCATGCGCACTCTTTGGTTTTCCGAAATAAAATTAGGTAGTTTATCTCAATCTCCAGGTCTTTAACTATATTCATGCAAAAATGACGTCGATTTGTTGCACACCTCGCGCCTCTCTACCCGCCTTCTCCATTCCTTTCCCGCTGGCTAGTTAGGTACATACCGATCTCAAATCCCAATCTTACGGGTAGGTACCCTTTTTTTCCAGGATAAATGATGTCTTTAATTTTCCAGGATTTTATCCCCATTTTTAACTTTCGAATTTATACAGTTTTTACGGAATTTATTTTAATTACTCAAAAATTTGTCCAAATAGGCACAAAGGAGATAGAATTCCTTACATTGAGCGGGTCTGCCAGTTGTGTGAAGTATGGGTTCCAGCGGTACCCGCCTGCGACGCAGCGCACCCCAGTCACCTGCACCGCCGCGTCCACTCCCACGGGATTTACAAAGATCTCCCATCGGTGGTTACGCGTCTGAAAAATTACATCCTTGATGAGCCTTACAGAAATAAATCATGTCAATTATTGTACCTACTGTGGCGGTTGCCACAGTACAAACTAGATGGCGCTGTTCAATCGATGACGTAGTCCCGAACAAATGTACCGCCGACAGTACTCGCACTAACAGAGTGTTCGGCAATCTGGACTATATATAGAAGTTTCAAGATACAACCGTCGGCCCAGCTGGCGCTACCGAGCACAACCAACCGCTCGGTGGGAGATCTCCCCTTTGGTACGGTCGAGCCTGCACACCGCTCCCGTACATTGGTGACCCCGACGTGATCAAGAACGGTTGCGCACACCTCAACAACCGACGAAATCCAGAGTGGTCGCACACCACAACAGCCGACGTTGATACAAGAGTGATCGCACACTAGATCAGCGCCATCTAGTTTGTACTGTGGCAACCGCCACATAACATAACATTTTCTCTTATTTTTAATAGGTATACTTGGTATAAGTCTTTTACAGAGCGCGGCAGAAAATATCGAGTAGATCGACCTTTAGAAAGAGATAGCGGTTTCGTAGAGCGTTGTCTCTGTCGTTGAGACCGACAAAACGTCGCATCGAAAAGAGCAATTGTCGAGTTTCTTGCTGGTTCTTCTCGGTAGGAACGGCTTTCCGAACCAGTATTCAAAAGCACGCTACTCTATTCTATTTTATTCTATTGTTAGCAACGTCATGCCAACTCCCACCAAACTACCCTCCGTTGTATATAAAAACAAAGTGCTTGGGCGACACTTGCCTCTTAGCGCTTGTAGCGAACGGACGTCTAATAGTATTTTGTGTTAGTCGTTATAAAAGTTACATAAGCCATTTTTAGGTGTTCCTAAAGTGTTGATTTTGTTGAGTGAAATTATTAATTCGGTTGTGTAAAACACGCGAGTTCTTTTTGTGATAATTTAAAGTCGATTCGTACCTATGTGATAGAACGGATTTCTTGTTCAAATTTGTTTTTTTAAGCAAATTCTAATTCTGGTTGCCAATATAAGTTAGGAAATCTGTGAATTGTTAGTTTTAAGTTAACCTTTTTTCTTTTTGTTTGTTAGAAGCTATTTGTACAAGTTTTGTTCTTGTTTAGTTTGTTTTGATAAGTGTGTTTGTTGCGCTGTAGTTATTGTACCACCTAATCGCGCATGCCACGTGCACATCTAGTAGACACAATTAACAACTAATATTTCTGTATATCTATTAACTTGTTATCATACAATAATAATTGTAGTCAGTTTTGTGGACTAATAAAAAAAAAACTATTCTAAGTCAAAGTCAAGTTCTGTGAGTTCTACATTTTGTATGTACATTACACTTACCAAGTTTCGATCCCTGACGCCCGGATGCCTGAGCTTAACTTCAATGACAGTGTCGCTGGTGCTGCCATCGTTGTGGATGAGCTGCGTCATCCGGATGTAGCCGTACGCAAATCCACCAGGATGATGGAACGAGGCGATGCCGCGTATTTCTCGCGCTTCAGAGGGACTATACCCTCGCTCTATTGTGGAACATGCCCAGCGACGGTCTTTTGCCTGAGAAATAAAATTTAATTAAGCCGAACCATTTATAGATTTTTGGTCTATATCGGAATATCTGTCTATCTTCTGCCTGTCTGTCTGTCCAGGTTTATCTGTGAAATGGTTGGACCACCGAGTTTGTCGCTGACTATCTAAAAACATTTATTTGAAAAAACCTACCCTAGATATGAACTACCCTAATGTTAACCCGGAGTATCAGCTACTACTGTATAAAAATTTCATTCAAATTCGGTCTGTAGTTTTTGCGTGATGCGTGCACATACAGCCAGACACACAAACAGACAGATAGACAAACAAACAAACAGACAGACAAAAATTCCAAAAAAGATTGTTTTGAGGTCTATATCTAAATATATAAAAGGCAAAGGTGACTGACAGACTGACTGACTGACTGACTGATCTATCAATGCACAGATGCAGATATCATGGCATGCAGATAACTATTATGACGTAAGCATCCGCTAAGAAAGGATTTTTGAAAATTCAACCCCTAAGGGGGTGAAATAAGGGTTTGAAATTTATGTAGTCCACGCGGACGAAGTCGCGAGCATAAGCTAGTCGATAATAAATAATATTTCTTCCGATTAAAATTTTCAAAATAAGTATATTTAATGTACAGAAGTCGTCCAGTTACAGTGTTAGTATAAGTATAGATAGATGTACCTATAGTTAAATAAGTTAGGTACCTTTTTGTGAATAGCTACAGAGCGTCCCAAAATACTATAGGCACCGAATAGAGATAGCTGGGTCTCGTTATAATACTTGGTGTACTTCTTTAAGTCGTCTAGCAGACCGTACTTCTCGCCCAAATCTCCAAGTTCATACTGATCCGCTGTTCCTGTTCAAATAAAACAATACTTAATATTTGCTTTGCTTGTAGCTATAAAAGCTGCATCATCATCATCATCAACTGATAGACGTCCAATGCTGGACTCAAGTCTTCTGTAGGGACTTTCACACGCCACGGTCTTACACCGCGCCTGCCAGTGCCTCCCTGCGACTCGTCTAATCATCTATCCACTTAGTGGGGGTCTTCCAACGCTGCGCTTTTCGATGCGAGGTTGCCATCCCAGCACCTTGGGACCCCAATGTCTATCAGCTTTCGAACTATGTGCTCTGCCCATTGCCACTTCAGCTTCGCCACCCGCTAAGCTATGTCGGTTACTCTGGGGTTTTTACGGATCACTCATTTCTGATTTGATCACGTAACTCCAAGCAAAGCTCTCTCCATCGCCCGCTGAGTGACTCTGAGGTTTCTTATGAGACCCATATTTAGCGACCATGTCTCGGATCCATATGTCATCACTAGCAACACGCACTGGTCGAAGACTTTGGTCTTCAAGCACTAAGGAATTTTAGACAAAAAGACATCTCGAAGCTTCCTGAACGCTGCCCAACCAAGTTGGATTCGGCGGCTGACCTCTTTCTCGGAATTTGACCTACCTAGCTGGATTGTGTATCCTAGGCATAATTAAGTACATATTATTATAACTTCGAGTGCAGAGGTCCCAACGATTACTGGGTGGGGCGGGACATTGTTGACATTGTACTAATATTATAATGTGGGATGCGACCTGCGTCGACACGTTGGCAGCGTCCCATTTATCGGGCACGTGCCAAAAAGCGGCTGCAGCAGCCGAGTCAGCTCAGGAGCTTAAGCGCCGTAAATACTCAGTCATTAGTAAGGACTATGTATTTGCGGCGCTTGCGTTTGAGACTCTGGGCCCATGGTCATCGGACACGAAAGCTTTTATAAACGTCGTGTCCCAAAAGCTGATCCACGCGTCTGGTGACCCAAGAGCTGGTGCTTATTTCGCTCAACGGTTGAGCTTTGCCGTTCAGCGAGGTAATAGCGCCAGTGTTTTGGGCACAATGCCCATAAATGACCATTTGGACGGCGTATATTTTTTGTAAATATAAATTTTTTAGTGATAAGTTTTTCTGTATGTTTTATAGACTAGAGATAGACTTTATAACATTACTTTTAATCAATTTTGATAAATTTATATATTATAATTATGGATTTTTTTATGCCTGAGAGCCTGAGCCAGATGTCTGAGTCTAAGTATTATAATTATTAAAATAAATGTATGTACTAACCTTTGGTAGGTGGCGGGCTGAGCGTTTTATTGACATGGAATGGATTATAAGTTTCGTATATGGTTGTCTTTTCGCACGGAAATTCAAGTTCTTTTTCTATTGGAGCCTGAAATAAGAAGATTACAATTATTTTACAAGTGAATCCAGCGGCTCCCTGCGACTCGTCTGATGTCGTCCGTCCACCTAGTGGGAGGTCTTCCAACGCTGCGTCTTCCGGTGTGAGGTCGCCATTCCAGCACCTTGAGACCCCAACCTCTATCGGTTTTACGAACTATGTGCCCTGCCCATTGCCACTTCAGCTTCGCAACCCGTTGAGCTATGTCGGTTACTCTGGTTCTCCTACGGATCTCCTCATTTCCCCATTGATCACGTAGAGAAACTCCGCACATAGCTCTCTCCATCGCTCGCTGAGTTACTCTGAGCTTTCTTATGAGGCCCATAGTTGGCTGCCATGTCTCGGATGCATATGTCATCACTGGCAACATATTTCCATGACATTCATAAATTAGATTTCTGCGCAGGTATATTGGCATTACTTGTAGAATTGGTAGTTTCAAAGTTAGAAGATATTAATTAAGAAGTTTAAGAAATTCCTGAATATAGCATTACTTCACTTCACGGGCAAAATTTAAGTACATAAACTTACTATGTGTATCTTGTAGTTCCTGAGATCCTCGTTCAGGCCCTCGAGCGTGACCTGCACATTGGTGACGTCATACTCGGACTGCTGCGTCAGCTCCAGCTTGCCGGACAGTTGGATGGAGTTGCCGTTGCCGAACCAGTCCTGCACCACTGCTTTGCGACGGTGAAGACCATTCACTCTATGAACCAGAATAATACGATATTTTACACTAAGCGAGAAAAATCTAAAACTGTATAAATAAGATAGTATCTTCTAAATATATAAAAGGAAACGGAAACTGACTGACTGACTGACTGATCTATCAACGCACAGCTCAAACTACTGGACGGATCGGGCTGAAATTTAGCATGCAGATAGCTATTATGACGTAGGCATCCGCTAAGAAAGGATTTTGAAAATTCGACACCTAAGGGGGTGAAATAAGGGTTTGCAATTTGTGTAGTCCACGCGGACGAAATCGCGAGCATAAGCTAGTAAAATCATAAGTAAAATAAATTAATTTATGATTCATTTTAAAGATTTCACTTTTTTATCTGTTAAACAACGCATATATATCGTAGCCGCCATGTTAATTCCAACTATGACGTCACATGGATTGAGGTTGTGATATATTTCACTAAGAAAACGCCGTTGCTTACCAATCCGTGTGACGTCATGACAGCTCATGACCCCAAAAAGATGGCGGGTAGCGTTTTTGCGGCGAAATTTAAAATGCTTAAATGCATTTTTATTACACCGATTGAATAATTTAATCATTAGGGTTTTGTGGCTTAATTTAATGAACAGTGCCTTTAGAAAAATAATAGCAATAGCATGCGTATAATTTTGAATTTTTGGTAGTACTTCAATGCCACATGTAAAGTTACTCACATGGAGCACGCCATGCGCTCCCCCCTGGCCACCGGGCCGTGGTCGTCGTAGATGAGCAGGGACCTCTTCATCACGGAGCGCTTGCCCACCAACGCTATCACCGTGTCAGTGAACACTCTCCTCGTGAGGCGCGCGCTGTCCACCTTCTTCCCCGCTACGTTTAACATGCCGTGCCTGGAGGAAACAAATAGCAACATGCATGTATCACGTCTTAGTGGAGTGTGTCCGGAACGAAATAGAAAGGCATAATTTTATAAATAAGTTTAATATTGATTTGAGAGATGTGGGTACTTGTAACAGTGTTTTGGCCCTCCCTTTGTCTAAGGAGGCCAGAGCACTGTGCAAGCTGTATAAAACGTACTCAAACCTGAGAAGTTAGAACATAATGAAATGTTTGCTCCTATGAGGGTGACATGCTTAGGTTGTAAACAAACCCTCTACAAAAATCTAGAAAAAAAAAAAAAACATGCAGTTGTGAACCTTCTAAATATACTTATCTTACATCTATACATGTAAACGTAAAGGCTGACGGACTGACTGACTGAAAGAAAAAGAAAGAAAAAAACGTTTATTTTTGAAAGTTGTGCCACACATTACCAGTTAAACCGATCAGTAAAGTCAAAAGATCTCAAGCAGAAGAATGAGACTACTTATTTCATGTGTGACACAACCCAAAGATAAAAGGTCCCAACTCAGCATAAATGCTATATATCTTGCACGTGTAAAAAAAAACATAGGTACAGCGCTTATTAGATTTGGTACAGATATAGCTAAAATAGATAGTCGAGTGAAGTCATACCTCGTAGTGAAGTCTCCCAACTGACAGAGTCCTTCAAGCCCCAGTCGGCAGTAATGCTCGGGATGCCTGGTGTCCACGTCCAGGCCCTGCTGCTGCAGCACCTTGCCGGCACTCAAGCACCTCTGCGTCCAGTTGTAATAGTCCTTGCCTGGCGGGTTCTCGTGTATCGCCCAGCGGTGCTCGAACGTGTTGTTTATGGCCGCTCCATCCGCGTGAACCTACATATTTTTATTTTATTTTATTCAGATACAAGTTTTCACCGACGACAGGGTCTTCTCCGGTTGGCCGAAGGACAAGTTTTCAGAACCCAAGCCTTGACTATTCACGACGCCCTCACTAGATGGCAGCACGGGTACCTTCATCGGAAGTGAAAGTAGAACACGCAAATCTGAATCGCACGAACGGAGTGTTTAAGAACCTGCACTATATGTATATAAAAGTTTCAAGATACAACCGTCGGTTCAGCTGGCGCTACCAAGCAAGGCAACCGCTCGGTGGGAGATCTCCCTTTGGTACGGTCGAGCCTACACACCACTCCCGTACATGAGGATGGTGGCACATACCTACATCTTCCTTTTGGGGTGTCTCCTGTAATAATTGAATTTAGAGGATCTTACCATACTTTCGATGATGATGGTGGTGTCCTCCCACGGCCTCTCCAGCGGCTGTCGGAATATGACCCTCCCCACCAGGGGGTAGCGGAAAATGACCTGCGCTGAGCTCATCTGTGTCTGGTACTCTGTGCCGTACTCGTACGAGTGGATGGTGGCACATATCTCCCTTTTGGGCTGTCTCCTATAAGTAATAACAGATTTATATAAAATTTATATTTCCACTAGATCATCATCATGATCAACCCATAGCCGGCTCATACTGAGTCTCCGGTCTCCTCTTAATATGAGAAAGGTTTGGCCACCACGCTGGCTAAGTGCGAACTAGCAGACTTCAAACACCTTTGAGAACATTATGGAGAACTCTCAGGCATGCAGGTTTCCTCACGATGTTTTCCTTCACCTCCTCTGACCTCCCGAATGTGAGGCGGACGTGGTGTGGCTCCATTGGCGAACATTCGGCAAATCTTCGGCAAACATTCGTCGGTGGGGCCGGCATCAATCGTGAAATTTGACATTCGCAAAATATTCGCCGAACTATCGTATAGAGCGGCAATTTGGCCCGCATCAAAGAAAATCGGCGTCAATTTCGCCCGCATCAAAGGAAATTCGTTGTAGGTAAATTTGCCAAACACTCGCCGAATGGCATGGAATGGCTCCACTGGCAACTGCCTTGAAGATTTGTCTTTTGGCGAACTTTCGCCAAACGCAAGCAGAAACGAAAGCGGGCTAACTTTTAAGGGCAGTTTTGTTAAACCCATATCCCTTATTGGTTTCTACACAGCATCGTACCGGAACGCTCTGATCTGATAATATTATGGTACCAGGAACTTTACTAGCCTCGTCAACACGACAGATCGATGCATCACGCTGTGTCTTCCACTCAGAGGCAGGAATACGTCCCAGTAGGCGCCACTGAGCTCATTCACCAGCCCCGGTAGTAAGTACTTATGGTTCAAGTACTCCGTGCGCTCCTTGTACTTGCCTAGCAGGTCGCCCACCGGGTACTGGTCCTGTGTACCCATACCTGGATAAACAAACAACTAAAGTGAACAAACAAACAAAAAAAAATTGATGACCGATCTATTAATTTTATACTGAACACTCAATCAGTTTCTTAAGCATAAGGATTTATCTAAGGTACCAACTCCCACATTGGAATTCAACCAGATTTTACATCAGGATGTTTGTCATCGAAAACACGAAGGTAACAACATAAAATAGCCATGGTTAAGGTAAGACGTTACCAGAATAATTAGTGTTTTCATAAAAGTGACGACACTGAAGCAGGATATATCTTTTTATGTAGATATATTATGACAAGCATATACAACATAAAGTAGTTAATCATAGCAAATGATGCATTAGGTATATCTGAGATGTATTCCCGCAGCCCAAGCACAATCAGCATGACAGCGCAATGTCGTGGCATATTCATCGACAAAAGCCACAAGATTGTGTCTTGGGCTAAAGGAATGCTAACATCCGAATTCCACGCCCAGTGTACCAACGTAAACATAATATTGAGACTGGAACTGTTCCAAGAAATCGGGAAATACGGCCGATGCTACGTAAATATACCTCTTGAAATTAACTGAAACCTTGAACGATATCAAATGGACCTAAATTGTAGTACCTACTGACTAATTTAAAAATCTGCTGGGAATATCAAATGAGAAATTTATTTCGTAACCTGATCAGCTTCTCATTTCCCTTAAGTTGCTTTTAAATTATGGAGTCAGATAGCAATTTGGTTTTGTACAAACCGTCAAAATAGCTCCGCGAGAGCCTAGTAGATCCGTGAAAGCGAAGTGATTTCTCAACTTTCAGGAGTTATGTGCGTTTTAAACAATTTATATTATAATATTTTAGTATTATGAAATAGTTATTTGTTAAAGTCTCGAAAACATTTAACACTAATAATAATAATTTTTTAGACTTACCCGGAGGTGGTAAATTCTTAACATCAACTTCTGTAGGATTAAACAAATTCCCCGTGGTGTTGCAAATGTTGTTCCACTGCTCTGCCTCCAGCAGCTTCGGAGGCAGCTCCCTGATGATGTACTGGGTCATGGAGCTCACGAAGCGCAGGTTGGACTCGTAATCCTGGTCAGATGCACCAAGTTGGAAGTTGGCCCAGGTCGGGTCGAAGGGAGTGCGCTGGGTGAATTCCACTGTGCCTCGAATGCCATCCATGTTGATTAGGGCTCTAGATTTAATAGAAAATGCGTTAAAGCTGGGCAATCTAGGTTCCAAACTTAGAATGTTCTGTGAAAACGTATATGGCACTTACTTGGTAAACTTTGGTGGTATCAGCCTTAACTTAGCGCAGGCCAGAAAGCTATCAGCATGTCTCTCATCAAATATCACAACGTACAAATTCCTTTTCGTCGCTTCCATGTCACTCCTCAAAACGTTCAAAACCTCATCTTTGTATAGTTTCTTCATTTTCTTTTCATTGGCATCTGTGGCTACTTTGATAAGACCTAAACGACTGTCTAGATCCCCTATGCTCATACCATCTCCACTATTATCAGGGTCAAACACTAGTTGGAGGACATTACAGTTATCTTCATGGCTTCCCTTATCAGAATCGAAGATATCAGTAACGAATAGTTTCCACTTATGTTCAGTGAAGCCATTCCTGACTTTGACACCTTTGGCGTGGTACAGATCGGCTTGGAGGTAGGAATCTGTCTCGTCAAACTCTCGGGCTGATAACCACCTGAATAAAAATGCAAATAACATTTATTAATTAAGTCTTCTCTTCTTTGCTCATTCCTTTTGATTATTCTGCTTTTGCATTTAAAAATTCTAATTCAATTCCAAAAAACTATATTAGACACGGTTTTTAAACTTTTTGCATAAATATTGAATGCACACAAGTTTACTTTTACAAGTGCTTTTAAATCGTCAAATAATTTAATTTACCTTCGGAACGCCGTTCCTACCGAGATGTTTCTTTTTATTGTGAAAGCTGTTAAAACTTATGTTAGTACCTACTTACTTACCTAAAATCCAAAGTCCCAGCAATCGGAGCCGTAAACCTAGCCACAGCGTGTTTTTCATAAAGCTTATCCGTCGACAAGATCGACGCACAAATTGTTCGATCCCTTTCAGCGTTTTCCAATAAAATGCTTTTACCCCAAAGCCCAAGAGCACCAGTCAAAGAGTTCTTACTTTCATACTCTGCATGGTCTTTGCCAGGTACTATCAAATAGCCCAACTCCTCAGTCAGATCTATCAGCTCTGTCCCCAAATTATCAATAGAGCATCTCTCGTTGGACAGATCTCTATAGTCCACGGGAAATTCGTGGATAGTCCATCTCCATACACCGTCCGGGTATTGAAGGGTTGGTTTGAGGTTGGTTCTGATGCTGATGAAGGTGTCGTTTTTGTGCGAGAATTCGATTTCTCCGTGTAAGCCATGCTGGGAGATGTAGGCGCGTAGAACTAGTGCGTTGATTTCTAAGAAAAGAATATATCTCTTTATATAAAAATGAATCGCTGAATGTGGTGCTGATCGGAAATCTCGAGAACAGCTGAACCGATTTCGCTAATTCTTTTTATATAATGTTCCTTGAAGTACAAGGATGGTTCTTACGGAGAGAAAAATTTAAAAAAAATCCTGAAAAAGAATCGACTGTTGGGCGGTACGAAGTTCACCAGGGCAGCTAGCTAGTGCTTTTATAAATATGTTTAGTTTACAAGAAAACGTTATCAAACATGCCACAAGCTTACTGGTAGGTAATAAATTTCGAGCCTCAATAACTCAACGGTTGAGGAGCGGACTGAATTCCGAAAGGTCGGCGGTTCAACCCCACCTGTTGCACTATAATTGTCGTACAGTAGCACAAGTTGGAGGGGAAACGGGAATATTAGTCCTAATAGTATTCTTAAAAAAACCGTTCTTCATAATGTTTTAAAAGGTGTGAAGTCTGGTAATCCACCCTGGGCTCGCGTGACGGACTATGGCCAAAATCCTTCTTATTCTGAGGAGACTCGTTCTCAGTAGGTACCTAGTGGACCGGCGATAGGTTGATCATGATGATGATGATGACCTTTTGTTACACACACTTTCATACCATTAGGACTATTGTGGACTGTAACTGTACGGTGTTTAGTACTATTATACAGGGTGTAACCAGAACGCTAGCAAAAACTTCGCGTTATTGTTATGTACTACCTAAACACAAGCAAATACCATAACCATTTGCCTCATTTTGTAGCTTTAGTGATTTAGTATTTTTCAAATCCGCAATGTATAGCGTGCAAAACTCGGGTCAATTCCCCGCCTACGACGTGGCATTGACTCCGAATGGCCTACTTACGCAACGTTCGTTGACCTCTAGCGTCTTTCAGATGTTTTATTTGCAATATATTGTGAACTTTTGCAAAACTTAGGATTTTTATTTTTATTTTTTCGCGTTTTTCTTTTGGTGTTCTTATCAGTACCTAATCATCAGCAGTATCACCTGTCTTCGTTTTTGCCAGCGTTCTGGTTACACCCTGTATATTATGTGGTACCAGATTATGTAACATTCACTTATGTAAAGTCGTTACTTAATAGTTAATTGGTGCAGTGTCATAGAAATCATACTTAGTTGCCTGTAAGTAAGCTGTAAGTACATCACCTAGCTTTCCAATATCTTCCAATGCGTACACAAATCTAAGTCTTAACACCTTCTTATAAGTTGTATATTGGAAAACACGAAATATTCACAACAGAAACAACGTGCAAATTCATTAAACAAATGCAAAACGAATTTTATCAGTATAGACAAAAAGTCTATAATTGTTTGTTACATTTGCAAAGGTCAATTATTTTGGTCAACGATTAGGTATTTTATTTGGTTTATTTTTGATCCGTAAGACCTTCGCTATAATAATATAAAGTATTTTCCACTACCTTCTTAAGAAGGTACCTAATTAAAAAAATATATAATTCGGTCCGTAAATAAAATTATGGTGACCGATCAATTGACAAAAAACAAATGACAAAGTTTCATTTCCCAAACAAATTTTGCCAAAATTATGAATCGTTTTATGATCGTTATAAAACTTATGTTTCTACAAATAATTCACTTGATAAAACAAATTACCAGACAAATTTTTATTTCATAAAATATCATTTGACAAACAATTGATTTCTTTAATCGTGTTAATTAGTAAAACAATATATCGCACTTTTTTTAAGAGAGACCGCTTACTATAATGGGGGGTCTCTTTCCATCCAGAAAAAAGGAGGGGTGGAAAGAGACTCTTCTTTTCTCTTCTCTTCTCGACGGGCCCCGGCCGACGAGAAGAGACCACCACTATGGTGGGGGGTCTCTTTCCTCCCTCCCGCTCCCACCGTCAAGAGCGAGCGAAGCGAGCTCGGGACTTGGGGCACTCCGACTCGGAACGGTTAGGTTAGAAGAGGATGACCCCGCCATCTCCTTCGTGGGTTATTTCTTTTTTTACCACCCAGAAAAAAGGAGCCCCATGATATTATTGCTGCGTTGCATAGGGGTTTGCATATGTATGCAAAACAGACTTTTTGTGTGTTTTTTGTTAATTAGTTATTTTATTAAATAATAAATTTATCATCTATTATTTTGTAAAATCGCGAATTTGAAATAATAAATTTTTAAATGATATTTTAACATTCAGCAAATTTGCAAAGTAAAACATTTGTGAATAAAATATTTGTCAAATGATCTTTTGTAAAATGATATGTTTGCGGTATACGACGTTTGTGATTTGATTAGTTTTTCAAAAGTTTTTGGTGAACTGATAATTTGTCATACGTTTTTTGTCATTCATTAGTGAACCTAAAATTATACCTCTACATAATATAGTTTAGTTCTGAATAAACACCGTGTTTTAAAGGGATCTTTATGGCAGTTAAGTTTAAGTTAAGTAATTTGTCCTTAGAAATCCATCTTTGTAATCCATACTATCCAGTATCCATACTTCCATACTAATATTATACATGCGAAAGTGTGTCTGTCTGTCTGTCTGTCTGCCTGTCTGCCTGTCTGCTAACCTATCACGGCCCGTCCGTAAAACGATTTTGACGAAATTTTGTACAGAGATAGCTAGCATCCCGGGGAAGGACATAGGCTACTTTTTATCCCGGAAAATCATAGAGTTCCCAAGGGATTTTTAAAAATCTAAATCTACGCGAACGAAGTCGCGGGAATCGTCTAGTTTGAGTTTAACTTGTTTTTAATATTGTACTAAGTATGGCTAGGGAGATATGTACCTAAGCGAATTTTCAAGCCTAAATCGGGAAAACATTTAAAAACTGAAATTGTTTTAAATCCTAGGTAAGAAAGAACCATGCAATTTAAGTTGCTTAAACTTGAATCTAAACACTTTTTCCATACTTAGGTTACTTAAATAAACGACCTTACTTACCAGTAATAAACACTAAGATAATAATAATAACTAAGCACATAAACTTTGGTAAATGACTAAGTTGGTTACACATTTTTGTTTTTACGTAAACATATTTTCATCACTTTGCTAACTATTTCACTAAATGCATGTCTGTCTGTTACTTTAAGTGAAAGGCAGTGAGTCAATGGAACAACAACTTAAGGAAAGAGAAGGTTGTATTGGTAGACAGAGATAGAGTATAATGCGTAGTATAGTACCGGTTACGCATTCTTAAGTTGTGACATAGTTTAGCAATCATACAGTACAGAAACGGTCAGCAAATCTTAGGTCAATGTCATCGACACACCACCTTTCAGAATTCAGATTAGCTTTTTGTTGATGAAAAGTGATAAGTAACTTTCAGGGAAAAAAAAATCTCTCAGAACTCGCAACTAATGATTGTGGGAAGATAATAATTATGTACATACGTCATCTGTATATATAAAATTTAAAGTCCTGACTGACTGACTGACTGACTTATATATCAATGCACAGCCTAAACCGCTGGTCCTAGAGACATTAAATTTGGAGGGTATATTTGTTGTAAAGAGTAGGTCCATTAAGAAAGGATTTTTCTAAATTCTCCTCCTAAGCAATCCGCTTCCAGGATTCGGAAGGAGCATGGCTGTCAACCTATTAATAAACACCCCTATGATTATTTTCTAAGATCACAATTAACATAATTGCTCAACGCTACGGCTTTAAGAGTATAATAAAACACTTCAAATTTGCAATTTTTGATCGTACAAACTTCCTTCGTTTCATGGCATTCAGAACTAGTGAAAAAAAAAAATTATAAGTACCTATTTGAATAAAATCAACATTTACTCTATTCTATTGTATTCAGAGGCGAATGTATATACTTATCTACTTCTAAACTGTACGATAGTTAAGCAGTGAGTATTTGGAGTAGGTACCTATATGTTGTTTTGGCGCTAAATCGGTGATTCGCGGGAAATCAGTAAAATAGCCAATTTTCTAAACAAAATAATGGTCAAAATTTCTCATCACAAATCCACAGGTAGGTATGTTAAATTATAGTATCTACAGAAAAGTTTGCCTCACGTTTTTTTCCGTTTCCTCTAAATAAAAAGAATCAGGACTCAGGAGTAAATACAAAAAGAAATTATTTAGCTTTACAAAAAACGGTCACCCATCCAGTAAACGACTTGGTTCAAGGTTGCTTAGCCTTCACAATTTAGCAACTGTAAGCAACGCACGGCAACACGGAAGTCAAACATATCTAGGTAGGTGTTACAGATATAATTTTCTAAATTGAAAACGTGCCGAAATTATAAAATAGGTAAGGCGGATAAAATAATTGGTCTCAATTCTCTACCTATTGTCACCAAGTAAATGTAACCTATTTTTAACTCCCAACACAAAAACATGGGGGTTTTATCTTTAGATATTCATTCCGATTTCCGACGTCATAGTTCATAATTTATTGCACTAACTAGGCACAAATTGTTGATTTTACAGCACTATTTATGTTCAGACATGACTAGCTGCAAGCACAATAGTAGAATAGAATATAATAAAAAAATAAAAATAGTAGATAACATTGACAATACTCCATAATGTTCTCAAAGGTTTGAGAAGTCTGCCAATCCACACTTGGCCAGCGTGGTTGACTATAGCGTAAACTCTTCTCAATTTAAGATGAGACCCGTGCTGACGATGCATTGTGAAGATGATTATGTCCAGATCTGTCCAGACTTCACAGGCTCTACTCTACATTTCAACCAACACATCGCATCGCAACGCAACTCATCGCATCACATCGCATCGCAACGCAATGCAACGAAACGCAACTGTGTAATCCAAATGCAGATCTGCATTATAAATAAATATATAATTCATCTGCGGTCAATGTACTACAGGTCTTTTTACTTTCTAGTCTCTACCTACCAATTTATAATTATAAATGTGCTATCACTGTCTCATACACTTTTATTTTGACGTAGTACCAACTACCAGCCCCCCTAGCATGGGCAGGAGACAAAAATTTTATCCCCCAATTATATCCACTGACGAGGGATAAAATTTACTTGTCCACCTCTCAAAGCACGGCAACAGGGGAGAGGAGAAGTTTATCCCTAATTCGGGGACAATTTTATCCTCGACATTAGACGTGGGTTTAAGTTTATTCTCATCTCTCAACTTAAAAAATCAAAACATGTCTCGCGGTACCTGTTGGGTTTAGGTTATGTTTGGGTTGTGTTTGTGTTATGTTTGGGTTGTGTTTGTGTTATGTTTGGGTTGTGTTTGGGTTATGTTTGGAATATGGTTGGGATCCCAACATAAACCCAACATAGGTCCCAAATACCAATTACCATTAACCCAATAAAGGTAAAGGAAAAGATCCAAAAACCGAAAAGTCCCCCGTTTTATTCACTGTGGATAATTATATCCACCCGTGAGCCCATGCTCGGAGAGTGGATAAAGCTGTCGGAGGGGATAAAGATTTTATCCTTTCCCCGGGGAGAAAATTATATCCCCGCCCATGCTAACCCTGCAGGTAGGTAGGTGTGTATAGAAGAGACGCGTCGCCGTCGGGTGTACATTACAATGAAGCTATTCCTGTCCACATGAGTCACATACTGCGTGCTCAAAATAGCTTGCGACGCCCCGCGGATTGGCCTGCGTCCGTCATCGTGGCTGTTACGCCAAATATCTTCCCTCCTATTTTATTGACTTGACGCAAACAATGTAACGAATAAAACTTGGGTACCTAAAACTAATTTAGTAAAATAACTCATGTGCAACTACAACGTGGGTATTCATAGACGTCATACATGCAGGCAGCAACATTTGCGATGACCGCAATTTATCGTCATCATCGTCATTCGTCGTCAAATAATTGATTCATATTAGATCTCTTGTAGGGATCTCCACACACCTTGCGCCTTGCGCTGCCGCGCTGTCATCCAGTGGCTCTCTGCCTGACTCATTTGATGTCTACTGTCCACCTAGGAAGGGGTCTCTCGCTGCGCTTTCCGCTACGAGGTCACCTTTACTTGGAACTACAAACCTTACTAATCCATACTAATATTATAAATTCGAAAGTCTGTCTGTCCGTCTGCCGGCTGCTAGCCTTTTACGCTCCCATCCCTTCAACCGATTTTGACGAAATTTGGTACAGCGATAGCTTGTATCCAGGGGCCTTCCCCGGACATTGGCTACTTTTTATCCCGGAAAATTAAAAAGTTCCCACAGGATCTTTACAAACCTAGTTCCACGCAGAAGTCGCGGGCATCATCTAGTTTTAATAAAATTAATCATCAATTCAGTTAATAACTAACTAGGTAAGTTTGGCCGTGACCTACGCAAAGGAAATCGGTTTTACCGGACAACAAATTAAACAGAAACCAGAGAGGCAAAAAAATATGCCCAATCCTTTCTACAATTTACTACCGAACGGAAAAATTTAATCCAAGCAGCCCATTCTGCTCACGACTATGACTTGCCAGAGAACATATCGAAGCCAACCCCAAAAACATTAAATAACGACCCAATTTTCCAAACCAATCCATCAGCTCGTATGAGTCCACTGTCACAAACCCCAAGTTCGCACCATCTTGAATTTATATTGTCCTGAGACAAAACTAAAAATTCAAGTAGGCAGCTGATTTTATTTTTAAACCATTAGGAGCGGCCGAGCGTCTGAGCAGACGAAACCGTTCTGAAGCATTCCCAGTACAGATCCTATTTGGGTAACTATATATGGGATCGAGCGGAGGAATCGAAACCAGGAGGTGAAGACGAGAGGGGGGAGGGGGGGACTCTTGGATGGTGGAACGGGAACGGTAGCTCGGAGTCAGGGTGGGACTGCCGAGCGGTACAGTCTCTCTTCCGTCGAACCAACAAACTTAACAAAATGGTAAGTGAAGTGACGTGGTATGTGGTGCAAGCAGTGAAAAGTGAACCAAGTGAATGGACAATCGATATCGAAGATAGTGCTGATCGTTACAACGAATTGGATCTTAAACTTAGCGTTAATGATGATTATTAAACTACAGTTGATATTAATAAAATAAAAGTATACGAAATAGTGGCAGTAGTAGAAAAACATATTGAGGAAATAGTTAAACTGTTCATTCAAATAATTAAGTAGTTCTAATTAATCGAATAAATTAAAAACTTAATGTTAATGGCAATCGTTAAGATGCCGTTAATAATGAAATAGAAATTATCGAAATTACGACAGTAACGCAACAATTTCACGAGGAAATGGTTAAACTTCATTTAAATTAAGATGTAGTTCAAGTTAACATAATAACTTTACGCTATACTTAATTATATAAATGACTTTCAAGTCAAACCTAACAAAATTGTAACGAAAATCAGTTTAATGCTGTTGTAAAAAGTAAAGGCTGAGTTTTAGAAGCAGGTAGAGACAATCAAGATATTGAATAAAATATGTCACGTTTAAAAGTTAGTTATCCAAAAGGAACAAAGTTAAACTCAACAAAAACCTTATATATTTAAAAAAGACTGCAAACTTAAATAATAAAACTGCTAATAAAACTAGAAATAAATAACAGCACACAATAAAATAACTAATATTTAATGTAATTCAATTCGTACACAGATGAAATATTATGAGGCTTAAACTCGTAGCTACAAGATATCCTAGACATAAAACCAAGAATAAAGTTATAGTAGGTAACTTACTTTTAGTTACCTTTACTTACCTTATTAATTTAGTTAGGTACCTTTCAAATAAATTCCCATGCCATCTGGCGCTAAAAGATAAATTGGAACAAATTCTATTTTGGATTGTTTTACGTAACTGTGAGCTCCCGGCTGCTGTAAGCTGATGCCGATTGGTCTAAATATATCCACAGACGATGTGGAATGTATGTATACTCGGGATCCAGCCAAATGAGATTTAATAATAGACCGATCTTTGAATAAATCGATATTGGAAAGTGATTTACTTGGCAATAATTTCTTGGAAAACTTGCTAAATATTAATTCGATTATTTACCTAAATCCTTGTAAAAGAATAATTAAATAAAGAATGTGATTATAAGTTATAACAATTGAAGTAACAAAACATAATTAAATGAACTGTAGAAATATGCATGATATTAAAATATTGTTTGGGTTGGTCCAATCGGAAGGATTCTTCTTGGCTTTAAAAGAGTTTCTGAAGATAACAGCTACTCTCCTGATTAGGTATAAAGGAAATAAGTATATCAATCACTATTTACCAGTTTTAATTATTAAATAAAATAAATACTTATTTTATAACTGTAAATATTATGTGGCATCTTATACCTTAAGCTCTTCTACTTTAAAATAACTGAACCTGTCCAAACACAAAAAAGAGTTCCTTATTAAATTCCTATTAAAGTCGTCGATGAATGACCCCATCGCACAAACCATAGCTTAATACAAGTACAGCAATAAACACAGCGCAAGCAGATTTAACTGTTAAGTGTACAATGCTCCCTAAAAGACTTAATTTCAATCTCTTTCCCCCTCTAGGCGGATAAGGAAAAGAAGATCAAGAAGAAGAAGGCAAAAGAAGACGCACCCGCAGAGGAGGCCCCAGCACCCGCCCCATCATCACAAGGATCGCGTGGCAGCCGCAAGGCCAAGCGCACTGGCTCCAATGTCTTCTCCATGTTCTCCCAGAAGCAGGTCGCCGAATTCAAAGAGGTCAGCATCAAAAATTCTTATTTCATCTGACGTTCTACTTCTGAATGTAGCTTAATAGGTTTTTTGCGGCCATCTTGGGTTTGAAAATAGACGTCATTTTCGTAATCATCCAGCCGAGAAAACGACACCCGTCATCTCATGTTAATATTTCTAGCACCTGAGACCATATTTTGGTTTCACTGCTCAGTGATTTCTACAGGACACGGCCTTGTGGACATCCACGACGCCACCTACTTAATAAAAAGTCCGTTTTCCGATGTACATGGTCGCCTTGCCAGCACCTCGGGATCCTTCCTGATACCTTCAAGTTCAGATAGATGAAAAATCAATCTAAGTACATTTCATTCTAAGGCCGGGAACATAGGTACCTAATAATTTTGAGTTACGTCACTAGATTTTCGGCATTGTTTTTTGACCTAGATCACCCGGGCATTACAATGTGATTAATAATATATTGGTAATCTACCATTTAGTCATATCAGTTTATCCTATGCATGATGCAGAATTTTATCTATCAATTCCGTAGAACAGAGAAACCCCAATCATAATAAATACGTGTCACAGTAGTTCGTAGATACTGTTGTTGCACATTGTCCTCGTGCTCATGAGATTGTTTATAAACATTTGATCTTCGATCGTCATCACATCAGTACCAAATACCTACTTACTCACAAACTTATTGTTCAGGTGCATAATTTAAAGTTCGTACACTATCAGCTGATTGCCTTTGGCAAAGTTGATTCCAGTTTGTTGACCTAGATTGCTAGACAAAATTGTAGTTCCTAAGATTGCCTCTCAAATAGGTATATTCATTTTAGAACTCCTTTTAAAAATCGGAAACCAGCATAGCCCCTGCGCTAACCCGGTGCGGGATAGCGCGGGTGGCGTGCAGGTGTGTGGGGCGTCCCCCCGCCTCATAACCCGAAAGCCATGTCGACCTGTCGTGAACTATACTAAGTATAACGAAGATGCAGTAAAGCTATATCAAACATTTTCTCTTGGTTCCAGGCTTTCCAGCTAATGGACCACGACAAAGATGGTATCATCGGCAAGAACGACCTCCGCGCGACCTTCGACTCCCTCGGCAGACTGGCCAGCGAGAAGGAGCTCGACGAGATGGTCGGCGAAGCGTCCGGCCCCATCAACTTCACCCAGCTCCTCACCCTCTTCGCCGGCCGCATGTCCGGCGGCTCCGATGACGATGACGTCGTTATCAACGCCTTCAAGACCTTCGACAACGACGGCAAGATCGACTCGGAAAGGCTGAGGCACGCCCTCATGACCTGGGGAGACAAGTTCTCTGCCGACGAGGTCGACGAAGCGTACGACCAGATGGACATTGACGATAAGGTTAGTTCCAAATAATTCCTGCATCCGTAGCCCTAGCCACCAAACCAGAGTGCAATCTATTCTTCATTGATTATCTAATTCTCAACTCATTGCCGGCTTCTGAGTTCTGACTAAAGATCTCTCAGAAAGAGAAGGGCCCACCACGCTGGCCAAATGCAGATTGACAGAATTCACACAACCTTGATAACATTTTGGAGAACTCTCAGGTATAAAAGTTTTCTCATGATGTATTGCGCATGCCCAGAACTGAACCCTGGTCCTCTTGGAATATTTTTATTGCAAACAATGTTCCCTGTCGATTATAAATAAAGCAATTTACGGCAAAAAGCAACAGATTTTTAATGTTCTTATTATTTTTCGTAGGGCTTCATTGACACCACCAAGCTGATCACCATGCTGACCGCCAGTGCCGAGGAAGAGGAAGGCGGCGAGGCTGCGTAACCTGACCAATAGCAGCTCAGGATAGAAGTTCCAAGGGCTACCACCCGACCCGCTGCGGTTCCACGGATTAAACGCGATTGGAACCGAACATCTATTATTTTATTTAACAACAACTCTATGTTAATTTATTGTTTCCATTTTATAATTTATATTACTTAAAATGAAAATATAGTTATTGCTATGCCAAGATCGTGTCAAACTGTCCCTAACTGGGTGTTCACGGGGGTTGGGGCTGTATGGAATACTATGTATTTAAATCAAGTCTGACTAAATGATAAGGCTCGACGCGGCCAAATTAATAGTAACCTGACTTATCATTACACACCAACACTTACCGCCGCACTCAGAGTCGCTAATCGTTACTTAAGATTGAGTTAAAACGAGACAGATTTATGTGAGAGATATAGCTCTGTCTCGTTTAACTCAATCTCAAATAACGATTAAGCTACTCTGAGTACGGCTGTTAATCCTCATTGCTGAGGGTGATAACCTCTTCATCGTGATCAACCCATCGCCGGCTCACTACAGAGCAAGGGTCTCCTCTCAGAGTGAGAAGGGTTTTGGCCATAGTCTACCACGCTGACCATGTGTGGATTGATAGACTTCACACACCTTTGAGAACATTATGGAGAACACTCAGGCATGCAGGTTTCCTCACGATGTTTTCGAAGTACCTATGCTGCGTAGTAGGCCCTACTGACCGCTACAGCGTCACCGTGTGGGTGGCGAGCCCAAAGCTTCACCGGGGGTCATGGTGGGTAGATCGAAATTTTCAAGGGGTGCCAAATTCGTTTTCCTTTCACATTGAGCCAAGTTCACAAAAATAACAAAAAAAATATACCTAGTGACTCCTCCTTAGACTATCTTTACTCTATGGATTCCTCTGTGTTTGACAATTTGTCAATTTTGACACATGACAAAATAAGCAGTGTTTCCACTTTTAGGAATTACGCCTTATTTTAGGGTGAAAAACTAATAATCAGGTATGACAGGTCTTTTTTATGTTAACAGGGATTTAGTTAGGTTAATTTTGTTAGAATCGAACTTTATCGAATACAGGTTAGGTTGGGTGCAGATTGCGTGGCTACAAACCATAAGTTTTGTAACCAAATGTATATTTTTTTATTTATTTTTTTGATTTATGAAAAGGGATATATTCAAAAGGGCTTGAAAAGGCAGAATTATTGTTCATTCTGCATTGTGGAATAATAGTGTATTTTTATAAGTATAATCCGTGGATGTAATTATTTACTCACTAGGTTCAGATTAATTGATGAGTCTAGTTATTAGGTATCTACCTATATTTTGAAAATGGAGGAAAACCATGATCAATGATCATGCCAGCCATAATTTTTTAGCGTTTAAACTATCGTGAGTGATTACATTATATATAATATAATATTTCTACGGCTATACTCACGTATCCAGTCGACGTTAGCCCGACTAGTTTCGAACCCATCCGGGGTCCTTTATCAAGGGAAGTCAGTTCGCGCACGCGTCGCGTTTAAAACTGCGCGACGCGCGTGCCGCTGGCCCACCCCACCCCAGCCACCCTCACAACGGGCTGTGCGTGTCAACTGGATACGTGAATCTGAATCTGTTTTATTTACTGGATGTCAGTATTAGCTGAAGCATCCAGTCATCTGAATGAGCGGCCACTTGAGACCAGTAAGACCGCAAACCGGCTTCCTATGCAGACACGGCCATCCCGGTGAGTATAACCGTAGAAATATATTACATATAACCATATTTTTCGTCACGTTTAGAGTCATTAAACGATATTTTAAATATTTTTGGGGTAATTCAGGGCGAAATCTAACAGTAACTTGGGTGGGCGAAACCAAAATCGTAAGTGGAAATACTGATGACAAGTTGTCAAATGTCAAATTATAACAACAAACCAAATGATTGGGGTGTTTTTTACTATTTTGATGAAAAATGACCGCTGAAACTATACGAAATACAACTAAAACGTTCAAATTCTCGTATCCAACATGTACAAACGAAGACTTGCTGTTCAAGCTGGAGGTTCCAGTGGAAATACCCCACCGCGGGTCGACGAGAGAGCTCGTGCAAAGAGTCCTGAAGATGTTCCACATTCCTGTGTACTTGGAAGATGGTAAGACCGTGGTATGGGTTTAGCAGCTTACTTTATCCACTTACTACGGCTAGGTGGCATAAAAACATGTAAACTTATTGATTTTGCTATACAATAGTACGAGGGGCCGCACATAATATTTGAGGGAGGAATCTTTTATACCTACTGCTACAAAGACGCAAGAAATCTTGCTAAGATATACAAATCCCTATCGATATTTTTTGCATGTAATAAATTATTTCCATCATTGAAAACCCTAGATGTGATAGTGCAAATTCGCCACCTCCGCCAATATTATAAATGCTGTTGTGGATAAAAAAGCTGTGGAAGCCTAGTGGTTAGGACGTCCGCCTTCCAATCGGAGGTCGGGGGTTCGATCCCGGGCACGCACCTCTAACTTTTCGGAGTTATGTGCGTTTTTAAGTAATTAAAATATCACTTGCTTTAACGGTGAAGGAAAACATCGTGAGGAAACCTGCATGCCTGAGAGTTCTCCATAATGTCCTCAAAGGTGTGTGAAGTCTTCCAATCTGCACTTGGCCAGTGTGGTAGACTATGGCCAAAACCCTTCTCACTCTGAGAGGAGACCCGTGCTCTGTAGTGAGCCGGCGATGGGTTGATCATGATGATTATAAATGCTAAAGTGTGTCTGTCTGTCTGCTAGCCTTTCACAGCCCATCTGTTCAACCGATTTTGACCAAATTCGGTACAGAAATAGCTTGTATCCCAGGGAAGGACATAGGCTTTTTATCCTGGCAAATCAAAGTGTTCCTACGGTATTATTAAAAAACCTAAATCCACTTAGACAAAGTGGCAGGTATCTTTTAGTACTATAATATAATATTAGGTATAGTTCCAACCATTATGCTTTTTAAATACCTTTTTAGGTACCTACTTTTTACTTGTGTATCCTAGAATAGAAAGCTGTAAAAAATATGCAAAATATATGGAGAAATTTTATTTCAGAACTCAATGAAAAACTAGCTGAGTTTGTGGCGGAGGAAACAAAGCAATTCCACAATGAGAGAGACGCCAAACTTTTAGATCAATTGAAAAATAGTGAACTCAACATTGAAGGTATCGTCAAGAATTGGGAAAAGCTATTCAAAGAGAATGTCATAGATTTTGCTGAACAGAAAGGTCTGTATACATTCTAATATCTTCCCATTTTAGTTTAATTCAGATTTATTATGTGTTCACTTTGCTCAGTCTTTACTTAGACTTAAAATGAGACAGATTTAGTTGTCTAATCTACTACTCATTTCCATTTGATTGCTTATTAAGGCAAAGAGAAAGTAAGTTTTATAAAACTCAGTCTAAATCTGTTATTTAGGCTCACTAAGACACTTAAACTTATCAGTAGCGCAAGTTTAATTTGACATCTCAAATGTTTGTCTCAATGAGCGTGGATTTGACCTGCAGCTCGTTCCAGCAACGCACAAGACCCATCCGGGGTCCTTTTTCAAAGGGAGTCAGTTCACGAACGCGCTGCGGTAAAAACTGCGTCCGCTCGCGCTGCTGCCCGCTCAGCCCGAGCTGTCTCCCTTTGAAAATGGACCCCGGATGGGTTCAAAACTAGTCGAGCTAACGTCGACTAAGCAAGTGAGTGCCAGGTGAGTGATAAATTTGAATTTGAAAGTATAAAATGTTGAAGGATCTTCGGACGAGGAAGTGTTTGCTGCAGCATACCACAAACTAGTGCACTCTCCAGCGCTAGACACGATCCTGCAGGTGGAGGCCAACTACGCTAAGACTGTCATGAACATGCTGAAGAATAGGGATGAAGATATTGAGAAGCTTACACAGAAGTATGCATTTTTTGGTATGACACCAGAATTCACCAGATACTAATTCAGTTCATCATAAATTTTTAAAAACTAATATTTTTCTGGTAAAGGATGAGGTGAAGCGGGTCACCTGATATTAAGTGATTACCGCCGCCCCTGACTTTTTCCAGTACCAGAGGAACTACCAATGCGTTGCCAGTCTTTCAGGAATTAGTTGGTCCGTCCCTTGAATAACCCCATGTTAAATTGCCTTGCATTTCACAGACAAACAGAAGAAATGGAAGAGAAGATGCGTTTATTAAACACACTCACCACTGAAGAAGAGATCAATGAACTTGCAGTACAGCACTTTGAGCAGCAAAGTTTAGCGGCTGGGCGCTGGGACTCGCAACTAGACGCGTTGAGGCATACTCAGAGAGCGGCGCATAGAGCCTGGCTCATGACTGCCATCAATGAGTATCAGACTGATGAGAAAATTACGCCAAGGTATTATAAGTACAATTTCATCATGTACGTTCAGAATTCAGATAAACAAACTGTATTACTAGTGACTTCCAACACCAATAAAATTAGTAGCATTACCAGAGTGTGCGTTACAAGGCTTGCCTCGGCGTGACATGAAGCGACCTAAAACTAATATTAAAGATTTTTTGTTACCTTTTCGTTTTTATTTGCATAAATAAAATGTCTGCTGGGGAGATAACGAATGCTATTGCGTTTTTATTTTGATTTAGCATAATGAGAAAGTTAATTTGTTGCAACAGCAATTCACCGCTGATGTCTTTCCCCACGGAGCTGGCTCCTCTTCCAATGACCCCTCGCCTGGAAGAGAGCTTCACAATCCACCTGGGCTCACAGCTCAAGCAAACACACAACATTCGCCTCGCGGCGCTAGATATGATGCACTTGTGCTCTGTGCAGAGACCTGATGCTGACGGGTAAGTGCATCATTGTGGCCAAAGATTCTTCAGCCATCAATTTATCTAGTCTAGGGGCTTAGACGAAGTGTTTTTTCGAAAGTCAAAATTCAAAAGTTAAATCATTCAAAGTGGGTAATACCACTGATTTGAAAAACTATTCATAGTTGAGAACGAGGAAGAAGATCCGGTGGTTAGACCAGCTGAAGGAAACTGTTGCTGTGCTCAACTTTTACGATGCTGTACAAATGGTTAAAACTTACTTCAACACTTTTTAGGGAGGTTGCTTTACACCCTGTATATGGTTGCAGGGGTACTTGGGCCGGGGCTCAGCCCGCCTTAGCTCTGTACTCAGGCGAGCTGAGCGGCGCCGTGTTACTGGTCGACTCGGTGCCGGCTCGCTCGCCGCTGCTGCGCTCGGCGCGCGCCGCGGCCGAACACCACTTCCCCGACGTGGACGCGCAGCTGAGGCACATCGCTGAGGCCATCAAGGAGCCGGTAAGGAGTGACGTACTGACTGGCTATGCTATATATGTATGATAATATATTCTTGATGGTTCTCACGGATCTCCTCATTTCAGATTTGGACACGTAAACTCCAAGCATAGCTCTCTCCCTCGCCCGCTTAGCGACTCTGAGCTTTTTTTATGAGGCCCATAGTTAGCGAAGAATTAGAATTTTGGATGAAAGACATCTTGAACCTTCCTAAATGCCGCCAAACTGATTTGTCATGTTGCAGCTATACAATGACTATATATAAATCTTTCTCCGAAATTAAAATTTGCGTATAGCAAGACAAGAATTCTCTTGCAAGAATATGCACAGAATACGGTCTTTTTTCGTGTTTAATCTTGTCTTGAAAGGTTTTTTTCGTCGTCGATGTGACTTGTCTTATTTTGGCTCGGACGTGTTACGTATCGTACACAGAAATTCACGATCGAACAATCGAACATACGCGGGAAGTTGCCATTTCTTGCAGGTAGAGAAACGCAACGCTGAACGTCAGTCCAGTAAGGATGGGAGTGAGAAGGAGCAGCGATACCGTCATCGAGGGGCGCTGAGACTGCAAGCGGGCGACGTGTTCGTGACTCGACACAGCAACCTCGCCGAAGCTCATGTGGTCTTCCACCTCGTGGCGGACGACGAGTCCCTCAAGTCTGGTGAGTGAGCGCCCACGACCACATAGTGCGTCCTGTTCTCGGCCATACAACGGGAATCTACAGGCAAAACTGATCTCAGAGGGCGTTACAAGAGGGCCGGTCTTTGCAACCTGTCATCTTCAGTTTCTTACTTAGATTAATGAGGTTTCATTAGTTTATATGTCAATGTTTTTTTTTTAATTATGGCGTTTGACAGCTCAGTATAGCTGTAGGGCGATTGTCTAAAACCTGCATCAATCATTATTACAATCTCAATTGTTCTGATTGGCTGAATTTGTGCGATTCTTGATGCAACAATGCATTGTAGCCAATAGTGAGTGAGCGTTAACCAATCAGAGATGATTGCTATCGTGACATTGTAGCTGTCATTCTCCCGCAATCGCGCAGCTGGTTTACAGATGATACTACCTCTATAGCCGGTTCGCTTATGCGCCACCTGTCGGGATAAATTGGCAGTGTGGATCCCCATTGAAAGCGCCCTATGTTGGCCCGATTCAGTGAACAGGGTATAGATTTCCATAACGTGGGTGTTTTGCAGGAGACATGACGTCACGACACCCGGCGATCCTCGGCCTACGGAACATACTGAAAGCCGCGTGCTGTAACGACGTTACCTCCATCGCGTTCCCCTTGCTACTCAAACATGAGCTGACAGAGGTAATTTTTTCATAGTCCATAGTCCATACTAGTATTATATCATCATCATCATCATCATCAGCCTGTGAACGTCCACTGTTGGACATAGGCATTCCCTAAAAAGCGTCACCACACCCGTTCCTCAGCCTTCCTCATCCAGCCACTTCCCGCCAGCCTCTTTACATCGTCGGTCCATCGTGCTGGAGGGCGTCCTATAATCCATACTAATATTATAAATGCGAAAGTGTGTCTGTCTGTCTGGCTGTCTGCTAGCCTTTCACGGCCCAGCCGTTCAACCGATTTTGACAAAATTTAGTACAGAGATAGCTTGCATCCCGGGGAAGGACATAAACTATTATAAAAGTACTACTTATCTAGTACAGAGGGCATTAGAAAGGTATAGCAAGATATTTGGACTTTTACTTTATTTAATTGAAGTTGATTCTGATGTCTTTCTCTCAACAAAATTTAATGTATCTGCATCTTTTTTTTTTTAATATTGCTGATAAAGGACGGCAAATATATTTTAAATTAAAGACTAAATTTTAGTGCTACTCTACAAACTTAAACACAATGTTCATGACTGGCACCTAAAGTTTTAAATAAAATTAAGTGTATTTGTCCTTTTCTTATTGCATTGGTATGAAAAAGATGCGAATACTCTAAAATTTAGTTCCGATTAGAATTAGTAACATTGCGTGTTATACTTTTTTCTTAAAAAATATTAGCCATGCTAATCGTGACTCTCCTTACCCCTCCAACTAAGCATAGAGCTTGTGCTAGGAGCAGGTACAACAATAGTGCAACGCTCGAACCGGCGTCCTTTCAGAATTCAGTCCGGTCTTTAACCGTTGAGCTATTGAGGCATTATTGAATTAAAACGTCTTTCTCGCACTACAGGAAATGACCGCAGCGTGGTGCATGCGCCGCGCGGAGCTGGTACTGAAGTGCGTGAAAGGCTTTGTGCTGGAAGCCAGCGGCGGCGGCGGCGCAGACCTCCGGACCCTCTGTGCCACCGTCCCTCCCGATATCAGACCCGCGCTGTTTTCCTCCCTCGCGGCCCTGTTACCCACCATCTTCAGGGTTTCTGGACCTGTGAGAGCGAAAACTACAACTCAGTGAATTCTAACTGCGCCAGATAGGTTTCAAACATATAAAACTGTAAATAAAATAAAGTATAAATATTTACCCGTGTATTTTATTATCCACTAGTGACTAGATGATGCCCGCGACTTCGTTCGCGTTGATTTAGGTTTTTTAAAATCCCACGGGAACTCTTTGATTTTCCGGGATAAAAAGCCTATGTCCTTCCCCGGACCATAAGCTAACTCTGTACCGAATTTTGTCAAAATCGATTAAACAATTACTATTAAATAAAAATTAAAGATCAGGACACACTGAGAACAAAATTGGTAGGGAAGACATTTGCTGCATCATGTTTGTATATTTTTACGAAGCCAAACTTTAATTGCGTATTTAATTTATTCGTCGCAAAATAATTAAAACGCTGCCAGTTAATTTTATTAGGTACCTACTCTACTACCTAGTCGCCGATTAATTTTTATTTTTAATCGCCGGCAAAATAATTTCCCTTTTATCAGAACTTAGGTACTTATTCAATTGGTATGACGCCAAAAGATATTTATGGCGGATAAAAAAAACAAAAATACCTTGAGCATAATCACATATATTTATTCGAAATTATCATGAATAGTAAGTAATGCAAAAATAACATTATGGGTATAATAATAATTAAATGAAATACATAATAAAATATAATTTTTTTACAGCACAATAGAAATAGTCAAATAATTATTAAAAGTTGAATTCTTGCATCAAAATAAAATAAAATTGACATTTACATACAAGTCTTGTATAAAAATGTCAGACAATATTAAAACATTATAGTTTTTGCATTTCACGAAGGACACTGACTCATGCTTGTGTTTAAGTCGTATATGATATCGTCGTTAATGTGTGCGTTTGACAGTGCTTGCTCGCAACTGATTGGTCCGACATGCACGCACTTACACAATAACCATGTCAACGACGTTACCACAACTAAAGTTCACTAGCCTTCGTGAATTGCAAGAACTGTACTATAACGCGTAAAAAAGAGCACGGGTCTCCTCTCACAATAAGAAAGGTTTGGCAATAGTCTACCACGCTATCCAAGCGTGGATTCGCAGACTAACAATGTATAAACAACACTAAAATACACTTCTAACCCGACTTACTAAACTACGCTATTTTTGTACTTTCGACTAAAACGCATGATATTGTCATTTTTGTATTTACATTCGTTTTTTTGCTGTTTCTACAAGTGACCGTAAAGTACAACAAGATTTGTTTTTAATACGATTGGAACTTGGAAACAATAATTATTATAAAGTTATCCATTGAACCCCTAGTACGAGTTCGCGCAATTCGAAAACTGACGACTTTTGTGAATTTCGTCATGAGCTTCTGCAAATGGCCAAAAAGAGTAGCTAAAATGAACACTCGAAAAATTCGTGAAGAGGAAAGTTTCACGAACAACGTGCGGGAATAAGAGAGAGAATGAAAAAGAAAGAATGTATAGAGAGAGAGAGAGAGCCGACGCGTACCAGACTTCGTTATTTTATAAAAGCTGAAAGTTCCCCAACACAAGGACAGTGACTATGAAGTTTTGGTGGCTTTGGGAGATAACATGTAACAAAGGTGTAAAAAATCTTACGCTAGTGAATTTCTTTTACTTTCTTCAGAATAGTATTAGGGTGTCTGGCAAAGCGTTGCCACGGTACTGTGTAAGTGTCTGGCAATGCATGACGCGATATCTCCCAGAACCGTGATATAAACTTCATAGTCGCCGTTCGTTTTTCCTTTGGGGAACTTTCAGCTTTATAAAATAACGAAGGTCTGGCCCTAGCGGGCTCTTAGTCTAATAGATAAGTACTACTTTAACAGACATGTCACAAAAACGGACCTACAAAACCGGAGCAAGAATGACCGTCTCTTGCTGGCCTGATCCCATTTTAGAGGGAGAATAATAGAACTTACAATGATGAATGAACACGCTAAATCTATACTTATAATAAAACTGGAACTGGACGATTTCTGTCAAAACGCTAGTTAATAACACTGGGCGTTGATTCGGCAGAAAATCGGACACAATTAAAGACTAGTTTAGAAAGTTTACAAAGTTATTTGGAGTCGCTAGCTACCGATATTTGGAGGAACTCGACATAGACAATAGTTTTCGAAAGCTCAAAACTCGTACTATGGTTACAGGTTGCCAATGTCGTGTACTGGCTCTTGAATCATTAAAACACAATATTTTTAAACATTACAAAATATTTTAGTTAGAGACAATCCTATGTTTAAATTCCTACCAAAGGAGCTCGCTCTATAAAACTAAATATGTATAAAACTATACGCAGATTCCGTTCGACCTATGAATGCCACTTTTCTATGTACCTGGAAATGGAAATAAATTAGTCAATAACTTACAAATTAGAGAAGAAAGAAAAACGTTTATTTCCTAAATTGTGTCACACATCACATCTTATCTATATATATAAAAGGAAAAGGTGACTGACTGACTGACTGACTGACTGACTGATCTATCAACGCACAGCTCAAACTACTGGACGGATCGGGCTGAAATTTGGCATGCAGATAGCTATTATGACGTAGGCATCCGCTAAGATTATTTTTTTTAAATATATAAAAGGAAAAGGTGACTGACTGACTGAATGACTGACTGACTGACTGATCTATCAACGCACAGCTCAAACTACTGGACGGATCGGGCTGAAATTTGGCATGCAGATAGCTATTATGACGTAGGCATCCGCTAAGAATTTTTTTTAAAAAATTCAACCCCTAAGGGGGTGAAATAGGGGTCTGAAATTTGTGTAGTCCACGCGGACGAAGTCGCGAGCACAAGCTAGTAACTAATATAACAAAAGTACGACAAGGCCCTTTTGGCACTGGAACGACATTTACAGAGGGCGTAGTTGTAATACAAAGGCTGCCTGCTAATAAAATCTCCTCAATTTTACAGAATATATTGAAAATGTGAACGTCGTAAATCGAGTAAGTTTTATCTAATTATAGTCAAGTCCATGGCCTTTAATGGTTTTTATTATTCTTTCTCGATGTGAAAACAATTCTCCAGTTTATCATTCAGTTGAAATTACTTAGATAAAACTTACTCGATTTTCAACATTGACATTATCATTATATTCCCTGAAATTGAGGAGATTTTATTTGCTGGCAGCTTTTGTTCTACAACTACGCCCCCCTGTCAATGTCAGTCAAGTGCCAAAAGATCCTTGTCGTACTGTAGCTGTCATTTTGTATGGCGCCTCTTCCAGCGTACTTGTGTACAGTACGCGACTGAAAGTAATGTACATCGACCTTTAGAATGACATTTCGGTCTCTGTGACCTATATGTTTTGTCGGTCTCAACGACAAAGACTGCTCTACAAATCTGCTATCGCCTTCTAAAGGTCGATGTACATTACTTTCTGCCGCGTACTGTATGTCCGTCTGTGGTTGATACTCACCGTAAGTATATTAGTTTGTACTGTGTGAGCGCGTGTGTGTGTGTGTGTGTTATCACTTATCACAGACAGTTATCTTCTACGACTGCGTGCGCCCGCCGCTGGCTCCACTGGAAGATTACAACAACATGGTATTGGTACATCAAGCGAGAAAAAATCTATTAACAAGATAGTATCAGTACCCATTGTATAAATACGATAGTGTGTTTGTTTGCTGGTTTGTCCTTCAATCACGTCGCAACGGAGTAACGGATCGACGTGATTTTTTAAAAAGAATTATAAAATTCATTATAAAATTTTTTAAACGGAAAGTAACATTTTTCGATTGCTCATTACTAACTAGCTGATGCCCGCGACTTTTTCCGCGTGGATTTAGGTTTTTAAAATTCCCGTGGGAGCTCTTTAATTTTCCGGGATAAAAAGTGTCATTCTCCAGGTCTTCAATTATACCCATGCAAAAAATCACGTCAATCTGTTGCTCCGATGCGACGTGATTGAAGGACAAACAAACACACTTTCACATTTATAATAATATGGGTACTGATTGTTTGTACGACGCGATGGTACGAAACCCTTCGTGTGCGAAACGAATTTGCATTTGACCGATTTTTTTTTTAAATAGTGATAGCGAGCAAAAGAGCCGGCGAGTCACCTGATGTTAAGTGATTACCGCCGCCCATGAATATTTGCAGCACCAAAGGAACCGCCGATACGTTGCCGGCCTTTTAGGAATCTGTTGGTCCGCCCCTTGAATAACTGTTGAGTAACCTGTTAACTGTTGAGTTAACTTGAGTAATCCATATGGTAATTACTCACCTAGTGTGGCAGCGGCGCGCGTGACTCGCAATCTCTTGGCGGGTGCTTCTGCGAACAAAGCGTGTATATTAATCCATACTAATTCCTATTATACATGCGAAAGTGTGTCTGTCTATCTGCTAGCTTTACACTTAACGGTGAAGGAAAACATCGAGAGGAAACCTGAATGGCTGAGTTCTCCATAATGTTCTCAAAGATGTGTGAAGGTCACTTGGTCAGCGTGGTGGACTATTATGGCCAAAACCTCATTCTGAGAGGAGAGCCGTGCTCAATAGTGAGCCAGCGATGGATTGGTACGGGTAATTACCTTTATTAGTCGTTTCGTCAATGTCAACCTTTCTCTTGCGGCGCGCGGCCTTGCTAATCTCCTCTGACTGCACTTCTGCAAATCATTTTTAAGAACACATTCAGTATCTAAGGGGGCGTCCACAAATTACGTGAGGTGTTTTTTTTAAATTCTGTCCCTCTCTCTCTCCCTCCCTCCCCTCCCCCCCCCCCCCCCCCCCACCGGGTAAGATGTAGTGAAATTTTATTCAACCCACTCCCCCATCCCCCAATCTCAAGTGAGATTTTTCAAAATGTGTGTTTCTTACGTAAACACGTTGGATTGTTATTGTAAAAAAAAAAAAAAAAAATTGCTTCGTGCTTTTATTTACGACTAGTTAAGACTAGTAATCAATATTGCTGTGAGTTATAAGTGTAATAAATAAATAAATACAATCTGGATTAAATGGACTAAAATAGTATATTTTTTTGTTTCAATCAGAAAAAAATTGCGTGATATTTGCCGAGACCCCCCCCCCCCCCCCCCCCCCCCCCCTTAAACATCTCACGTAATTTATGGATATCCCCTAATCTATATAGGTGTAACCAGAACGGTAGCAAAAACTTAGCGTTCAGATGCATGCAGATAGCTGTTATGAGGTAGTTAATAGTAGGTCGATTTCGTAAAACCCGCATCAATCATTATTACAATCTCAACTGTTCTGATTGGCTGAGTTTGTGCGATTCTCGTTGCAACAATGCATTGTAGCCAATAGTGAGCGAGCGTCAACCAATCAGAGTTGATTGCGATCGTGACATTGTAGCTGTCATTCTACCGCAATAGAGCAGCTGCTAAGAAAGAATTTTTGATAATTCAACCTCAGGGGGGTTAAATAGGGGGTAGTCCAAGCGGGATGTCTAAATCTATCCACACGACATGCAAAAATTAATAAAATGTACCTTTTTTTGTCGGTTCTGCTTTCTTCGTCCGACCTCCGCGTTTCGGGACTACCTTCACTGGTGATGTTGTCTGAAAAGATGGATTCTAAATCATTCCAAACTTTCACATTTATAACATCAAGATTATTAGATTTCAAATCAAATGGTTTATTCAAAATCCATACTAATATTATAAATGCGAAAGTGTGTGTGTCTGTCTGTCTGTCTGTCTGCTAGCTTTTCACGGCTCAACCGTTCAAACGATTTTGATGAAATTTGATACAGAGATAGCTTGCATCCCGGGGAAGGACATAGGCTACTTTATATCCCGGAATATTAAAGAGTTCCCACGGGATTTTTAAAAAACCTAAATCCACGCGGACGAAGTCGCGGGCATCCTCTAGTAGGTAATAAATTACACTTTTTGAAAGTCAGTTGCATTTGTAAGATGATATAATATACATATAGTGGTGATATTTTTTACGCGAACTTAAAAACTAAAACTACGAGGGTTCCAAACGCGCCCAGGGCAGATTAGGATTAGGATCATACTACATATAACAAAATTTTAAAGTGTTTCATGTATTTCTAGTAAGTTTTTAAGCTGTATAATCCTATTGTGTGAATTTTGTATATGTATAATGTTATTGTATAATTTTGTTATGTTTTATGGAACTTCTTTTTTATGGGCCCAATCTTTCTTATCCAACGAAATAAATACCGAAATTAATAAAAATTGGACACTCTTAAGGCGGAAACAAATTATCGGACACGGCTGACAGCCGCGACTTATAGGTATCTGGATAGTACACTGAACTGCAAACTCGGACGTAACCTCGAGCACTCGAACGTCCGAGAGAAGTCTCGCAAACTGCGTCCTAAACGACTGTGTACACCTATTAGCCGCGGCTAACGGACGCGTCCCATAGTTTGTTTCCGCTTTTAGTAGTAGTGTAATAAGTAAATGACAGGTTCAAAATGATTTACCTTTTTGCCTTTAGTGTCTTCTAGTTGAGCTTCTTTTTCTGTCACATTCTTATTTCTCCTTCCTCTAGAAGAAGCAACTTCCAATTGATCTTCTGAAACTTCCTTTACATCCTCTTTCCCTTTCGCGTTACTCTTCTGTAAATTTCTAGTTCTTTTACCAACAGCTGTTTCTTTTTTATCTTCTGGAATATTCTTTGTTACTTCTTTCACTATTTCATCACTCTTACTACTTTTTTGGGTATTCCTAGTTCTTCTCCCAATAGGTGACTTTTTCTTATCTTCTAGGACACTCTTTATACCTTCTATAGTGTTTTCGCTTTGTACTTTCCGTGTTGACCTTCTGGCAGTTGTGTTAGTTTCAATTTCTGTTTTTTCTACTACATTTTTCTGTCCTCTTTTTGGTTTTTGTTCTACATTTGCCTTGTCTGATTTCATAGAATCTGCAGTTTTCTTGCCGGTTTTCACGGTATCTTCTGCAATTTTCCTGCCTCTTGTCACTTTAATGCCTTCTTTTTCAATTTGTACAATTTTTCTTTTCTTATTCGGCGATAAATCATCTTTGAAAGTTACGCTCTTGCTTTTTACTCCACGTTTTGCTTTGGTTCTGAGTTCATCAATACTAAGTGCTAGATTCTCTTCTATAATAGTCATTTTACTTCGTCCTCTTCTAGTTTTTGGTGTGGCTACTACAACATCTTTTTGATTTCTTCTAACTCTTGGACTTGTGATTGCAACTTCTTTATTCACAGATTTTGATGCAACTCTTTTCGTTGTAATTATATTTGGTTTAGCTTCAAATGTGACGTTTTGACCGCGTCTATTTGGTTTAGATGTTACATCCTGTGGGATTTCTTGAGTTTTTGCTTTAGGCTTTTCGATTGTTGGTTTGGGCTCAGTTACGTTTTTGGCATTTCTGGCTCGACGTGATTGCTTCTGTTCTATTGTTAAGTCAGGTACTTCTATATTCTGTTTTCTTTGACGTGTCCTGGTTACTGTTGGTTCATTCACTTTACTACTGGTATTACGTTTAGGTTTTGAATGAGGTGATGGTTTGGTGACAACTACAGTGCTTTTATTAGCTCTAGCTCTTGTACTTCTAAGGGTTTTAGGTGTTTCTTTACTTAATGACTTTCTTTTAGTAGTTTTTTCAACTTTCTTTTTAGCTTCACTTTGTAAATCTTGGCTTTCTGTCTCATTAACAATAGTTTTCTTAGCTCTAGTGTTTTTAGGTGTTTTTAATTTATCATTTACTTGTATTTGCCTTACAGGTCTAGTTGTTTTTTGGGGAACTTCAATACTTTTGTCATTGCTTTGAGGTTTTGGTGTATCTTTATTAAGTTTAGGACTTAAAATAGGTTTTTTCTTCCTAATAACTAGTGATGCACGTTTACTACTGGCGGTAGATCTTGAAGCACGCGTTTGTTTTGGTGATGGTTTTTTTGGCGAGCGGTTTTTCTGTGCAATATCAGGCGAAATTACTTTAGTACTTAGCCTTCCTAATTTTTGATCATCCGTTAGGGAAATCTTTGTAGTGGCCGAAACGTCTGTTTGTAACAACCTATAAGAAAATATTTATAAATTAAAACACATTCATACAAATTTTCGATGCACAGGGTTCAGTTCAGGTTTCCTTTAGACTCATGTGTGTTTGTTTGTGGATTTGTCCTTAAATTACGCAGCTACGGATCGACGTGATTTTTTGCATGGATATAGTTAAAGACCTGGAGAGTGTCATAGGTACTTTTTACTTAAATAAAGAGTTCCCACGGGATTTTTAAAACCTATTTAAATTCACGCGAAAGAAGCGACGGGTATAAGCTAGTGTAATTATAAAGAAACAACTCACCCATCCATTTTGTCAACTGCAGTAAGTTTTACTATAGGCGAGACTCGCCCTAGTTCTGAGGCGTTCATAGTCATACTGAATTTACCCTTCACGGGCGTCGAATGCAGGACCCTTCTCTTCTTAATAGGCAACCTCTCAACATGGCTGGACCTATTCGCCTTTACTAGCGACCGTTTTTTGATAGGCAATGTATGCGTGCTGTAAATCTCCGAAGCAGATTTTTTACGTTCCTGATTTCCCGCATTTTTACTTGTGTTGTTTCGAGAGCGAGACAGCTGTATAGGGGTGTTCCCTTCTACCGTGTCAGTTGATAGCTTTTGTAATGCCCGCGTCAAGTTAGATTTGTTCGTAGATTTTTCTTTCACGCACTTTTTAAACTCATTCTGCAACCATTCTTCTACATTCTCAGTTATCGTACTAATTGAGTTATTAAGGGATTTCGCCTTGCGCTTTCGTTTGGGTTTGACCACTTTAGTGAAGCTCCTGGGTTTGGTGTAAGCGCGAAGAACAGGTGGTTTTCCTATTAACTGATCGAATGTCGCATTCAAATCTTGATTTTCATGCGTATCTACTACGTCAAATAAACTGTCCTGAGAATCTTCGTAAAACAGTTCTTCGACTCCGCTTACGTCACTTAGCTCGTTTTTAGGGTCGTTTTCTGTGTACAATCGCCTCAATCCGCGAACATCGGTCAAGTCATTTCTCGGGGAATTGACACGTAAAGCACTTTTGACTCCCGAAACTTTTCGCAGATCGTTCGAGACACTTTTTTTGTTTCTAAACAATTCTTTAACACCCCTGACATCTTCCAAGGTGTTTTTCGGTGATTTCCGTTTCCTTGTTGATCGGAATAATGTTTTAACTCCGCTAACGTTTCTCAAATCATTCTTCGGTGATGGAGCGAATACTTCTTTCTCTCTGACGTCACTTATACGATTTCTCGGTGATCTAGGGGACACTTGTTGGTCTTCCGCGACGTCGGTTAAGTCATTTCTAATTGATCTTGTAGTGCATGAAGTCCGCAATACACTCTTGACATCATTTTCGGGAGTATTGTCGAATACTCGTTTCTGCCCAGTTACATTTGGACTCTTTCCAGGCGTGCTCAAGGGGCTAATAAATACGTCCGTCGTAAAATTTTCAGTGCGCCCCATAAAGGAATTATCTGGACTTCGGCCGGTAAACGCGATAGTATTTCTAGTGGGTCGACGTACGTCACCGTCGTCTTCGAATAACTTTTTCCTAGAAAACTCCGTCATACTCTGGGACAGCTTCCTTTTAACCGGACTATTGAACAACTGTTTCACTAGATCAGACTCATCCAAGTTATCAATGATAGAACGTTTCGATTGAGTCTTTTTGGCAGTGGAATGTTTGTTTTTAACACCCTCTTGGATTGGTATGATACCACTTTTTGGAGTCGTCACTTCTTCGTCTTGAGATGAATCGTTCGACGCACGAGACAGATCCATGTGATCTACAGATGAAGTCGTCGTTCTTAAAGATCTCCTAGAAGTCGCTATGAGCGATGTAGATTTGAGGCTCGACCTAGGTTTTTTGGTCTCTGTTCGATCACCTCCAATCCTTTTTCTCTTACTAGCTCCTCGATGGGTTGGCGATTTTTGGGAAGACGACGAACTCTGACTGAAAAAACTTTGCTCTATCAAGTTCTGTATGCTTAGAACTGGGGTGGTTGCTTCTTCGGGGCTATATCTATTCTCTGGAGTATTATTTCCATCATTAACAGATTCGGGAGTATCAGTTATAGCAATAGTCTTCCGCAGAACGGGGCTCGCTAAACTGGTTTTATTGATTCTTTTAGAGGATCTAGGCGAAGCATCGTCATCATCCATCAGAAGTAAGTCACTGTCATTAATCCGAGACCTACTTCGGGAAGCTCGCGAGATTCTAGTACTGTTCACAGAGATTCGCGTTTGAGTGTTTTCTGGAGTCGTTAAGGACGCGGATCTTCTTTGAGAAAGTGTGGACTTTCTAGACTTAACAGAAACTTGTGGAGAAGAAGTCGATCGGAGAGAAACGGTTTTTGAGCCTTGTTGAGTTTTATCGGCATAAGGAGTGCTCGAACTTAAAACCTTGGAGTCGTTAGCCCGAGTACTCCTTCCGGGTATCGGAGTGGCAAAGGGCGCAGTACTCGTCTCTGACCCAGCAGAACCGTATACCGACCCATCCGACCCAATCGAATCCATGGAAACCAAATCAACGATGGAATAAGATTCCAAATTCCGTTTGTTCGATCTCGGACTGCGCGTCATAGTTTTACGAGTGGACGCAATTGTTGTGATGTAACTTTGATCTGTCAAAGACTTGGTTGTTCTGCGGGAATTCGGGGAAACTGAGGAGTCGAAAGAGTTTTCCAGAGCCTTTTCCACGATAAGGCTTCCGCGGGAAGATTTCCTTTGACGCGGGGACTCTGATACTGATCGGTTTGGGGATTTTTTTGAACGAGGGGAGTCCGGATTAACGCTTCTATCTGATGATACATTCTGTACGTAGGTTTCGCCGAGCGATCTTTCTAGGATACGACTGCTGCGAGAGTGTATCGACCTTCTAGGAGATGGGGATCTGGAAGTATCCGAGTAATGCAGCAAAATGTCTTCCTCAGTGGTAATGTCATATTCACTATCTTTCGTCACATCTTCGAGTAAAACGACATCTGAAGGTCGGTCTTCAGGATTTTCAAGGTTACTCAAATCGAATTTTATTGATTCCGTTTTTCGTGTGCTCTTTTTGGACGTCTTTTTCATTGCCGATTTTCTCGGTTTGAGTAACATCGGCGATTGTAAAATTGATATCTGTGAGAAATTAATTCTGTTAAGGCAATTTTTAAAAACTTAATCGAAAGTTACGAGTGTAAGCCAATATGATCAACCCATCGCCGCGACGGGTTTTGGCCATAGTCTACCAAAGCAGAGAGAGGCAAAGTTAGAGGTACATGCCCGGATGGAACCCCCGACCTCCGATTAGGAGACCGACGTCCTAACCACTAGGCTATCACAGCTTCACAGCTTAATAGTGTAGCAGTATAATATAGCAAAACAAGAAAAGTATTTAATTGTGTGTGGCGACTTTTCTGTCACAAAAAAAGAGAAGAGATACTGAGGTTTAAAAGTTGCATTGAAGAACTACATATTTTTCCTCGAGATAAAAGTCTCGTGAAATATGTGCTTAATAAAATGTAATCAAAACCGCCATAAGAAAACCCTGGTTTTTTCGTCGAGAATATTTTAAGAGAATCAATAAAAAGAACAAAATCCATACTAATATTATAAACGCCAAAGTGGGTCAGTCTGTCTGCTAGCTTTTCACGGCCCAACAGTTTAACCGATTTTGATGAAATTTGGTACAGAGTTAGCTTACATCCTGGATATAGGCTTTTTATGCTGAAAAATCAAACAGTTCCCACGAAAATTTTAAAAGCCAAACTAAATATTTGGTACAGAGGTAGCTTGAATGCCGGAAATTGACAAAGCCAACTTTTCATTCCGGAAAATCAAAGAGTTCTGACGGGATTTTTCAAAAACCTGAATCCACGCGGACGAAGTCGCAGGCGTCATCTAGTACCTATATTATTAAGTGGCACTCACGCTTTGATCCCCCGAGCCTCCCTCACTGTCCCTCACTGCAACTCGAGTACTGAACCTCTTCGGAGTCACTCCCAAAGGACTCCCTCGACTTTTGCCTCGCACCGGGCTGGGTTTCTTCACCACGAACGAAGGTCTTTGCTTCGGTGTGGGTTGCTTCGGTTTTGGGGTATGTCCCGTCATCAACATGATCGCTGCTTGCTTGGTGTGGTCTAGAGATGAGAAAATGTAGTCCTTTAGACGACGTAAGTAATCGAAAAACATCGTTTTTTGGTATTTTTGACGTTTATACTTATAAATATACTTGGTCTACGGATTTATTGAGATCTTTTTGCAGAAAAAATTGTATTTGGTGCACAGCTTATCGAGAAATTTGAAACACTTTTCAAAAATGTTTAATACTTTTATTGAACTGATTAAACATGCTTGGCAATTTTTAAAAAATGTTAAAAACTCAGATTTAACTAGTTAATATTACAGGTCAACTTGCGATATTAAGAAAGAAAAAAAAAACACTTTTAAAAATAGCTAAAATCACGTGAAAATATAAAAACGATGATAAATGAAAATATTTTTAAATCGTAATCCAGAATAATTAGCGTCGAAGTGCAACCTAACAAAACCGCAAGTTGGAAATGATAAAATACTTGTTGAAATATAAATTTGCAGTAAATTAGCATATTATCACGTTCCTGCAATCTCATGGAGGCAGTATCTCTAGACGGTAATTACTGCATAATTTTTGTAGGTCGTTACGCCTACGCGCCAGACGATGACTAACACTTAATTTCAGCACTTTTTCAGGGTTCCGTACTGAAATGGTAAAAATGGAACCCTTACGGCGGTTACGCACTCATCCGATCCGAATCCGTGAAAGTCCGCGAAAGTGTGTTTGTTTGTCCTTCAATCACGTCGCAACGTAGCAACGGTTCGACGTGATTTTTTACATGGGTATAGTTAAAAGCCTGGAGAGTAACAAAGGCTACTTTTTATCCCGGAAAATCAAAGAGTTCCCACGGGAATTTTAAAATCTGAATCCACGCGAACGAAGTCTCGAGCATCAGCTAGTACGGATATAATAACTATCTACGACATATTATGACATAAGCTACCACACAAAAAGTTCGTAAAACCCAAAAGGAGCATATTTTCACGGACTCTGATCGGATGAGTGCGCGATCGCTCTTAAGGTGCTACTTTCTCCGTCCGTCCGTCTGTCTGTCTGTCACAGACGATTATTACGGTAACTATTAAAGCTATCGACATGTAAGGAATAGTTGTATATAATAATGGCCCAAATGCATTGGAATCAAAAAACGAAAATTATTTTGTTTAATCGAAAAAATTGGAAAGTGGGGGGGTTGAAAAATCACTTTCCGTGAAAATTGCCTGTGAAATCACTGTGAAGAAAAATAATAATTTCAACAAATGAAAATGATTTAAAATAGCAATCACGCCCATCGTTAATATCCACCTATCTTGGCCGGCGCTTGTATCTTGGTGACTCGCATCTTATGCGCGCTCTGAGCCTTCCTTAGCACGGCAAGTCGTAAGGGCGTGCTTTTTCTGGCGGTGCTGCGAGGCACGCTGCGAGGCAAGGCGCGAGGCAAGGCGCGCGGCGTCTTGCGGGACTCTATCCAGAGGCTCGCCTTGGTTGTGTCGTTGAGGCTCACGTTCTTGGGACTGGCTCTGGCGGTCGATTTCCTGATTAAAAAGACAATTTTTCTGTATTTAACGAACGCGCACCACAGTGCGGTGAATTGAAGAATGAAATGGATACATGGATACCTAACGTCACATGTAACTACTAGCTTATACATACTTATGCTCGCGACTTCGTCCGCGTGGACTACACAAATTTCAAACCCCTGTATCACCCCTTTAGGGGTTGAATTTTCAAAAATCCTTTCTTAGTGGATGCCTTCGTCATAATAGCTATCTGCATGCCAAATTTCAGCCCGATCCATCCAGTAGTTTTATTTATTTTATTTCCACACAAAAAGAAAAAACGCTTACAATATTGGTTTCTTCATGCTCGTAAGCACTTGGCGGCTTGTCTGAGCACTGCACATTCCTCTGTAGTTAATACTTAGTCTTACTTAGCTGTGCGTTGATAGATCAATCAGTCAGTCAGTCACCTTTTCATTTTATACATATTTATTATTTAATAGGTTATACCTGTGTGTAGTGTCCACATCGTCTGCTGCAGCCTCAGCGTCGGCGTTCCTGCTGCTCCGCGAGCGACTGCCCGCGCTCGCGCTCGTCTGCGGCGACTCTGCAATATTACCCTTACATTAACTTGTACGGGAGCGGTGTGCAGGCTCGACCATAACAAAGGGGAGATCTCCCACCGAGCGGTTGGTTGTGCTCGGTAGCGCCAGCTGGGCCGACGGTTATGTCTTGAAAACTTCTATATATAGTCCAGATTGCAGAAAACTCCGTTAGTGCGATTGCTATCGGCGGTACATTTGTTCGGGACTACGTCATCGATTGAACAGCGCCATCTAGTTTCTATTGTGGTAACCGCCACAAACTATCAAGAAGACCGAGGCTCTGATGCACAAAGGTAGCGTCCCCTTAGGGAGACATCATTTATCTTCTATCTATATCTATAGGAAAAGGTGACTGACTGACTGACTGACTGAATGACTGACTGACTGACTGACTGACTGACTGACTGATCTATCAACGCACAGCTCAAACTACTGGACGGATCGGGCTGAAATTTGGCATGCAGGTAGCTATTATAACGTAGGCATCCGCTAAGAAAGGATTTTTGAAAATTCAACCCCTAAGGGGGTGAAATAGGGGTTTGAAATTTGTGTAGTCCACGCGAACGAATTCGCGGGCATAAGCTAGTAATAAATAAAATTAATAAATAAATAAAATAAAATAGCCTTTATTCACTGATACACTAGTTTTACATCTTATATTACTAACTAACCGTATTACTAATTTCTTATTTCCTATTATTTAATTATCCTATCCTACATAATTTATTCTAGAAAATTAGTAACACCAGCAATTTACAGTTCAGGTTGTCCTCTTTGGACATAGGCCTCCTCTAGACTTCTCCATTTTTTTCCTATCTAACGCTAGTCCGCGCCAACCCTTTGGCAGGTCATCCTCCCACATATCATTTACCCTGAGGATATTACTTCAATTCCAGTCAAGAAGGTGCTGCTGTATTTGACGGCCACAGGATTTGACAAGGAAGTGTGAAGTGGAGGCAAACACAATAGATCGGAGACGGTCACAGTGATTCAGGGATATCAAGGACCTGTATAGCCCCAAAGAAGAGCTATCAGGAATTTTTTTTTAAAGAATATTAGCTAAGTTTATCATTCTGACTAATATTCCCCTTTCCCCTCCAATTAAGCATAAAGCTTGTGCTAAGAGTAGGTACGACAATAGTGCAACGGGTGGGGTTTGAACCGGTGACTTTTCGGTAATGGCTATTTTCAACTTTCAAAGTAAGATTACCTACTATAATATTACCAAGTGGGGTATCATATGAAAGGGTTTTACATGTACATTCTAAAACAGATTTTTATTTATTTTTAGGCATTATAGTTTTTGATTTATCTTGTAAAATGTCGATAAAACACGATTGTAGTACGGAACCCTCAGTGCGCGAGTCTGACTCGCACTTGGCCGGTTTTTTATTGTGTATACACTCACCATTATGATCATTAGTTGTGTCCCTGCGCTGCGGCTGCACTATGGCCACCTGTTTCCCACTCGCTGATGCTGCAACATACATATATATACGTTTTACGGGAACTGATGGCGGGCGCGACGAATGTCAGTGGTTTTAGCGTATAAAATTTTTAAAATTCATTTCTTGTTAATTTAATGGCAATATTCTTTAATAAAGCATGTACAGTTATTAAATAAGTTATTTAACATCATCTAAAATAATAATAATTCTAATAACAAAGTGATACAGTGAAATAGGACTAAACAAATCATTACAATGCAATAGTTTGGTTACATAACTTTTAATAAAAATATCTCAGTGCACCAAAAAAACCTCAGCTAACAAGTTTGATATTTTCAATTCCCGGAACTGCAGTGTTTTTGTGAATATTTACTTTTCTTTAGTGAACTGGTCAGTGGGATAATACATAAAACTTATTTAATATTATTAAACAAAAATATACTTAATTAAAAATTGATAAAAAATATAAACAATAAATCGAAGGTGACATCTAGTGTCCATAGTCAAAAGTTCCTCGTCAAAAACCAAATATTGTAAACCAACATCCTTTTTACCAAAAACCGAACCATGGCAAATAAATGCAATATATGTGGAAAGTTTGCCACGGCAGATGGCGTTCGGTGTACGAAGTGCGAACTATTTTTTCATCGGCCATGTGTCGGCATTGGCTCGGGGAGCCGAAAGCCGACAAAGTGGTTATGTGCAGGTTGCACTTGTGCAAGGCGTAGTACAAACAATGTTGCCTCTGGTACGACAGCGACAGACTCGGTTCAGGACATATCCTTCGAAGGTGCAGACGATGACAGCTCGCCTAAATCTCTCGCTCTTCAAGTGAAGTTATTAGGTGAACTAGTTGCACGAGAAATGGGCTCAATACGCCAGGAACTCTCGCGGCTAAACTCCACTGTTGCCGATTTTAACAATAGAGTGTGCAGTATAGAGGAGAGATTGGATAGTTTAGAAAAGAAGATTCCAACAGAAAATAAGAGAATAGAAGAGAGGTTGGAATTTTTGGAAAAGAGGTCCCCTCCGGAGGGTAACAACGTACCGGAATCGGAAATTATCTCGCAACTGCGATTAGAACTCAACGAGCGTGAGCAAGAAAATCTGCTAAACGATGTCGAGATCGCCGGGCTCGATGAGAAAAGTGGAGAAAATGCCGTGAACATCACTTTGCTTGTATCAAAGAAATTCGGACTGAGTTTGGAAGAGCGGGACATCGTCAGTGCAGAGCGCTCGGGTCCTCGGCGAATCATCGCCGATAATGCGGCGGGGCAGCAGCGGCCGCCGCGCTCTATCGTAGTGCGCCTTGCGCGGCGATCGGTACGCGATGACTTGCTCCGCGCCGCGCGGGTGCGCCGTGGCGCTGACTCTACAGGGATTATTGAAGCGTGTCAAACTAAGCGTTTTTACGTGAATGAGCGCCTCACAACAGCAAACAAAAACTTATTTTTCAAGACCCGTGAACTGGGCCGACGCGATGGTTGGAGATATATTTGGACCAAAGATGGTCGAATATATGCAAGGCGTGATGAGGGCGCGGAAGTGCGCCGTATACGCACTTCCAATGACTTGGCCAAGTTTTTTGGGGGCGGGACTGTTGGATGTGTATAGCTTTCCTTATTACATTAAGTTTCAACACCGGACTTTTGAGAAACGAATGGTTTTTTGCAAAAAGGAATGATTTTTATGTTTTTTATATCTTTTTAATTTTTAAAATAATACAGAGTAACTATCATAGTAATATTTCATTGTTACAATTTAAAAAAGCCGATAGAAGGTTATGTTGTATAGACTTGGTAGATATATTATTATTGTGTAACTATCTGTTTGTTATGGTTTCACAAGTATACTATATAGGTATCGGATTATTGGCAAGTAACTGTCCTCCGCTATTAATATGTTTAAAAAGAGTTAAAAGCATACTCACTAATTCTTTAATTTATATTTTTGTTTTTAATTTAAGCTTAGTATACAGTGTAAGATTCGTTTTATATATTTCTAAAACATGTTTTAAAATTTTATTTTGTAATATTTTACTATTTATAATTAACCTAATTTATGTACCGGACCTGTACGGCAGTGTTACACACAAGGATAGGTTTTATGACTCAATACGGGTACTGATTCTTCTTAAATATTTCATATCTCTTATATATTATATTATTATACAATATTCATATTCATTTTTTACTTCTAAATACTTCATTTATCTATTGAATGGCTCGTTGTACGATAATTACACTATTTTATTATATTATTTAAATTTAAATCACGTAATATAAGATTTGGTTTCCTTAATGCAGGCTCGCTAGGAACTAGGCATGATGAGTTTCTGTACGCCATGGACCGCCATAACGTTGATATACTTGCACTTAACGAGACTTGGCTACGGGATGGGGAGGAAGGGCGCGCGCCGGTTGTGCCGGGCTACCTCCTGAGACATATACCGCGTTCCGCTGAGATACGCTCTCGTGGAGGAGGTGTAGGATTTTATATAAGACGCGGTCTGTGTGCGAGGACTATAACTCACCCAAATACTACAAATGTAGAGCAAATGTGGCTCAGCATCAACATAAACGGTAAGACTATCATTGTTGGAACTGCTTATAGACCTCCCTGGTTAAGTGTAGGTATATTTATAGACGCTCTGACTGACACATTTGGATCCCTCCCATACTATGATCATATTCTGTTATTAGGTGATTTTAACATAAATTACTTGGATACAAATAATATAAGTACAATAATGTTTAAAGACTTTTTGACTTTTACAAATATGGCGCAACATGTAATAAACCCCACGCACTTCACTAGTCACAGTGAGACTTTGCTTGACCTAATATGCTCAGATGTAAACGTGGAAGGCATATGGGTTGACTATGTATGCACGCTCAGTGACCATGCTTTTATCTCGTGCGAACTGAATATTCCCAAGGCGAAGTCTTTAACGCGACGAGCTTACATTCGATATATAAAGGATATTGATACAGACGAACTAAAAAAGTATGTACTATTAATTGATTGGGACGAGGTAAATTCTATTCTAAATATAAATGATATGGTTGATACCTTTAATAGTTGTGTCTTATGGGTATTTGACGTCTTAGCTCCTCTTAAACCTTGTCTTATCAAAGATTCACATTACCCATGGGTGACCTATAATATTAAGCTGATGATGAGACGAAGAGATGAAGCACATGCCAAATCACGTAAAACTAAGAAAGATTATCATATTGAATTCTACAAAGATTTAAAGTACTCAGTGGAAAAGGCCATATATATGGAAAAATCAGTATACTTCACAATGTTTATTAATAATAATGTTAAAAATTCTCTTTATTTATGGAAACACGTGAAACGTCACGTTAACATAAAAAATAAAAACGATCAAGCCTTACCAGTCGCACTCAGTTTTCCTGAAACAATAAACAGTCACTTCCTTAACATTCCAGGTAGAGATCAAGCTTCATCTTCCGACATAGAATATTACGTTTCAACTCGTTTTGGGACACAAACTTTCTCCTTCAAAACCGTTGATCACACAATAGTCTCAAAAATATTACGTTCCCTTAAATCCAATGCTACTGGTGCAGATGGCATTTCGCTTGATATGCTACTCACCATACTTCCTTATACTTTTGAAATTATAACAAATATAATTAACAAGTCAATTACAACTAGTGTATTCCCTGCTTCATGGCAGAAAGCTATAGTTCGCCCTATTCCTAAAAAGGTCAACCCTCTTGAATTTAAGGATCTTCGTCCTATAAGTATCCTACCCTGTTTGTCCAAAATACTTGAAAAGGTAATATGTAAGCAACTCACAGATTTTCTTGAATCTAACAATATATTGCCTATCAAGCAATCTGGCTTTAGAAAAAATCGCAGTACGTCTACCGCCCTAATCGATGTAGTGGACGACATTTTAAGTGCACAAGACGCAGGACAGGGCACGATACTTGTATTGCTGGACTACTCACGTGCATTTGATACAATTAATGTGCCACTCCTTTTAGCCAAATTGCAATATTATGGTCTTAGCCCTGAAGCTGTAAATTGGATTGCTAGTTATTTGAGTAACAGAATTCAAACAGTAGAGTTAAAACATGATGACGGTTCTACCTCTAATTCACAATACAAACCAGTAGTTAGAGGTGTGCCCCAAGGTTCCATATTAGGTCCCCTATTATTTATATTATACTGCGCAGACGTCATTAAATCGATCCGTCATTGTCATTATCATATGTATGCGGATGATATACAAATTTATATATCGTTTGCACCAAATGAGACCTATGAAGCTATGGATAAGCTAAACGAAGATCTAAGCAACATAGCCAAATGGTCAGAGTCTCACTGCTTGGTGTTAAATCCAACTAAAACCAAATATCTCATCCTTGGAACAAAAATTCAAATACAAAAAATTTCTGGTAAAAGACCTACCGTAAAAATACAAGGCGAAGACATTGAACGCGTTACTGAGGCACGTAATCTTGGTGTGATAATGGACGAAAATCTCCGATTTGAAAAGCATGTACTTAACACAGTAAGAAACTGCTTTTACCGTCTCAAGGTCTTGTATCGAATAAGACCTTTTATTAAAACAGATGTGCGCATTCAACTATGTGAATCTTTAGTTTTATCTAAGCTGAACTACGTAGACATTGTCATCGGTCCACGATTACTAGCTCGCACTAAGAATCTTATCCAAAAGGTACAAAATGCTTGCGCTCGTTACTGTTTTCAAATACCACCCCGTACTCACGTCACGCCATTCTTAAATAATGCTGGAGTTATGAAAATGGAGTACCGGAGACAGTTACACTTTGCCGTTTTATTATTTGGGGTTATAAAATACCAAGTTCCTCAGTATCTATACCATAAACTGCAGTGGGCAAGTGATATTCATACCACTCACCATACCAGGGCAGCTGCATATTTAATCCTTATGCCGCGTCATGCATCTGCGGCTTTCAGAGGTAGTTTTAAGTATAATGCAACGAAATGTTGGAATAACCTTCCTCCACCTTATAGAAACCTTCAGACTTCTGGCGCTTTTAAAGTAAAATTCAAAAAACATCTTTTAAATATTCAAAAGTTACAGATTTAGTCAAAATTTATTTAATTTATTTATCTTACCAAACTTTACTTTCTCATCCACACCTTGCGAGCTATTTTATTTTATTTTATTTTTTCTTTATTATACTTACAAAAAAAAAAACTATCGTACAATTTTCCTATTCTTACAATTTACAACATCTATTTCAATGTATTATTTCTTATTTCTTCTTTTATGTCCTATATCACTATAAATTTAAAAACTGTAAACACTTTTCATTTTATTTATCCATTTACTCGCCAACTTTATGTATTCTATGCCACTGACGTTTAGGTAATATTTAAAAGGCGGTCACTGAAAATCAGCGTTGGGGCAACTGGTACCTCAGATATTTGCTCTAGAGGTTTGTGTCTGAGGGGCCCGACGTCTCAACACAAGCTGAGTGGCCTACCTGTTCGAGGTGTTGCACTGCTGTACAGGACGATATTGCCTACACCATGTACCACCTATATACCTCGAATAAACATTATTCTATTCTATTCTATTCTATTCTATTCTATTCTTTTATAATCCATATTCCATACCATACTAATCCATCCATAGGTACTAATATTGTAAATGCGGATATGTGTCTGTCTGCCTGCTAGCTTTTCACGGCCCATCTGCTTAACCGTTTTTGACAAAATTTGGCTATTATTTGTCCTCGAAAAACCAAAGAGAACTCATTGCATTCTTAAAAAATCTAAATTCACGTGGGTACAGCCATAACTTGCATCCTGGAGATTGGCATAGGCTACTTTTTATCGCGTAAAATAAGAATTCCCATGAAATTAAAAAAAACTGAAAATATTTACATATTAGCTCGTTTTTTTGGCAGGGCAGTCCCAAAAAAGTTTATTTTTTTTAATTATGACTTGTATATGTAAAATGTGTTTGACTTTTTTGTGTAAAATGTGTTTGACTTGTTTGTGTAAAATGTGTTTGACTTGTTTGTGTAAAATGTGTTTGACTCACTGGACATATTGGCACGATGTGGCGTCGCTTGCGGCGATTTGCGGCGCCGGCCGCGGACGCAGCTGCGCGCCAAGGAGGCACCCGGAGACACTGGAGGCAAATGCCGAGCGTTAATAACTGAATAATGCAGTGTACGCGTACGTACGTCTGTACGTACGTCAATTATGTCGTCGGGAAGGCTAAGTCACGCGGCATGCTGTCAGACTGGCCGTATCGCCATGACAGGCAACCTCGTAGTCTATCAGTCTGTCTTGTTATTCTAATTTACTGACACGATGAATGAATATGGGTTAATCCCCACATAAATACATTTTTTAATCTCACAGTAACTTAAAGCTAGCCTTATCTAATTACTAAGCCTAGCCTTATTTAATTATTAAGTACAAATGGTGCCCGCGTGGAATGGTGCCAAGAATACTGGCTGCATTTCCACGTCGGACAGCCTTTTGATCGTTTGCACAAAAAATTAGCCAAGGCCTGTCACCAGATGGTATAGATAATAGATTTTTTATTTGATTTGTATTGTCAAGTCACTCACCAGAATCACTTGTCAGGCTGACTGTAATTGTCAAATCACATACTCATGCAGGCAGTCTCATAGTCTGTCAGACTGGCCGTGTCACTCACCAGGAGAGGTAGCGCGCGCGGAAGGTCCATACGGCTGGTCGTACTCCCAGCGCAGCGTACGGCCGCCCACTCCCAGGAGGTCGCCGTGCCGCAACACACACACACTCACAGCCACACCGTTCACCAGGGTCTCACCTGCGTTTATGCTGCTCACCACCGTCTGCCAACAAACAACAACACTAATCACTGTGGAACTGTATTATACTGTATGTTAGTAATAAAAAATAAAATAAAATATCTGTATTTACAAGGGTATTGGGTTTTGCTGGGGACTAGGAAAGTTCGTTTATGCGATTAGAATATTTTGTATAATACATATTACTAATTATATAATGCAATGGCAAAATTTGTAAATAATAAGAACGATGGAAAAGCACCAACAAACTAATGAGTAATAACTAAGGGAGACTTAACAGGTACAAAAGTAATAGTGTAGGGCTCGTTCATTGTCTATGTGTCTCGCGACATGGCCGACCCCTCGTCGGGCACATCCATCCGTGCAATTAGTTTTGGATAGTTTTGAATAAATAGAAATACGCAATAAAGGGTTCCCACTGTATTAGGATTGTAATGTCTTGCTGCATCAGTGCATTTTAGCCAATAATGCGAAGGTGATGTAGTAATGAAATAAAAATGACAGCATGGTTTGGCTTACCTGATTGGAATGCACCACTACAGTGGCGTGGTGTGGGCTAACCGTGGGGAGCAGGATACGAATGTCGCACGCTGCGTCACTGCCAATCGTGGCGAGTCCTTCTGCCAAGGGGTACGCCTTCACATCCCGCCCGAGGCGGTCCAGCACCACTAGGCGCCCACCAGGCATTGCACCCTGCTAATCATACCTTTTTTTTAGAACATCAGTTTTTTAAAATTCCCAAGTTTATTTGACTTCAAAAACTACTTTTCATCAGTTTTTTAATATTCCCAAGTTTATTTGACTTCATAAAATTACTTTTAGGCAAAAGGACGGCAGCTTTGCCGATGGTCTTCAGGCTACTTCTTCTTTTCAGGGAAAAAATGTGTTTTTCCTTTGATTATGTACTAAATAATTTTATATTCATATTTTCATAGTTTCCGAACGAATGTTGCTCGACGACATCAAGATTGTGATGTGATATTTCCCGCCACTTAAATTGTACGGTACTTGTACAAAAATACTGAGAAATATTAAGTTCATTTCATAATCTGATCTAAATATTAATGAAATTTGTGCAAACTACAAAAGTTTTAAGCTGATCTTAAAATATTTTACACTAAAAATATAGCACCGGGGTTTGGCGTGGAATCTTTACAATTTCAATACTTACCGACGTCAGAGGTTTGCCAAGGAAAACATCTTAATTTTATAATTAAAAACTCCAAAACACAATAAATTATTCAATTCACCTTATAAAATAGTCAAAATAATCACGATTTCTTTTTAAAATATTTTAAACGTAATGGCGCTCGCGTCACTAAAAAACTTTGACAATTAAACAAAAGAAATCTTTTTGACAAAAGCAAACATGGCGGACGAAGCCAGGACATAGACTATGAGCCCGAATCACCCATAGAGATCACCACAGAACATTAGCACGTAAGGCCCGCCACAGAATCTTTTCGTTGTTGGACATATCTATGTCTAACAACAACGTCTGTGGTTTAGTTTTCTTGTCGTCATTGGTAAAGTTCTGTACCTATGTCTTTTTGGATACCATAGATAAAGTATTTGATCTAATCTGTGGTTTATGGAAGAAGACTCAGGAACGTAGAAAGAGTAATAAAGCTAGATTGAGGCACTGTGTAATTGCGTATGAGATAGCGATAGCACGACGCAACGATGAATAACACGACAATTATTACCATTGTTTAGTAATAAATTTTGTATTAAACGATCAACAATATTTGTATTAAACGTTTCTTATGTGAAAACAAGTAAATAACTAATGAGAAATACAATGACACCACGAATTCTCAGTTTGTTTTGAAACTAAAGTTGCATTCCTTGTATGTATTCTTTAAAAAAAAAACGGCTACACGATAAGGGACAAAAAATAGGTTAGCTGCGTCTCTGTTTATCACATTAGTAACTTTATCTGTGCTCTCTTGTTAGTGTGAATGAGAAAGCAAACGTTCCTGTATCTAGCTTTATTACTCTATCTACGCTCAGAAAGAACACAGACCAGAAAAAAAAAAAGATGATCTATGGTTATTTGTTTACAATTTTTTCAATTTTCAATTTTTAATAAATGGTAAATGTAATAATCCATTATTTTCTAGCAGGTTAGCTTAACTGAAATTGGATCTGTTTAATAAAATTATAAATATTACTCTGTATTGAGTTATACCTACGTCTGCCCAATTTTCAGCAATATGAAACTTCAGTGACTTCACTATGGAAATCAATAATCCACAAAGTTATTGGTTTGTCGTTAGAGAAGACCAAAGCAACGTTATATTCAGTAGCAATAATTTTACTATTCAAGCACCACAGGCACAAGGTATGTAAGTTTTAAAAACCCAATAGCTCAATGGTTTGGATGGGCAGAACCAGGTCCATGGGGCAGAATAAAACGACACAGTTCATAGGTTTTTAATCCCACTCGGAAAACAATAATATAATCGAAATAATCTTGGCTCGCTTCTTCCGTCCATGAGAAAAATGATTTTTAGTGGCATTGAATATGGAATTTATTTCATGAATAATAATTAGGTACAAAGAAATATCATTAAATTAAAATAACTAAGAATTAAAGTACTTATCAAAATTTTGAGCGCTAGGTAGGGTGCCCATTATGCAGGCAGCATTCCCGCGCTGAATAGCTATTGAAAGTCGTTGCGCGAGAAAGCTGCCCGCGCGAGGTTCGCCTGTTGCCTCCCTAAGGCGTTTGCTTTTTAGTTGAACAAGATGGGAATATTAAATATTAGCCATGTTTATTTATCTACACACATTTTTAATGTGTCTAAATTCATATTTATGAAAAATTTTATGTTCAGTTGCAGCTCAAGAACCACGATATGTTGTAGACAGCTCAGCAGATACTCAACAATATGCTCATAATGCCCAAGTAGACCATATACCAGAACCCCAAGAAGACTCCACCAAGGAAACCAAAGACTTCAACTTCTGGGACAGAAATAGAATTAAGCTATTGCTGTCACTCTGTCTAGAAAACAGATTCAAAAGTCCAAACAAAGACAAAATGATTTGGAATGAAATATCAATCTTATTGGGAACAACTCCCGAAGAGTGTGACAAGAAATATAGAAGCCTCCGTAGAACATACATAAGGCTTTTGAAGAAGAATAGAGCTGGCAAAGAAATAAAATGGGTCCACTACAACATGTGCGATGAAGTTTTTAAAGATTGCAAGTCCCTGTCTATGACCATGCTACCGCCGTGGGAGGACTCCAAAGTTTGCAAACTGTTAACTCTCTACATCGACAACATAAACAGATTCCGGAGCCCAGAACATTTACAAAAAGACATTTGGAAAGACATCGCTACCCAGTTGAACACTACAGAGTATAACTGCTACCACAAGTTTAAGAATATGAAAAGAACTTACTTCAACTGGATTGAGAGAAGTCGAGGAACAGGGAAGGTAAGAAAATGGCCGTACCACTATTACTTTGAACGAATCTATTACAACTACAATCCAGATTTGGGACCTTGGAATAGAAACAAAATAAGACAGCTCATAAATTCTTATTCAGACATCGCTCACAAGTTTAGGAACCCTAAATATCAAAAGAAGGAACTATGGAGAGAAATTTCTAGAAAAGTTGGCGAATCTCCAACAAATTGTGATAGGAAATTTCGTAATCTTAAACAAACCTACTTGAGACTTAAAATGAGAGCTGACACGGGAAGGTCTTTAACGAAATGGAGGTACTTCAAAGACTTTGTTACGATATTCGAAAACGAATCATTTGCAATCGTGGACAACGGACAGGACAATATAGTATATAAGTCTTTAGAACATGATTATATTAAGCAGTTACTGACATTCTATTTAGAGAATAAGCAAAAATTTAACGACCCCCTTGTGAAGAAGAAACAGTTGTGGAGACAGATCGGGCCACAGCTTGGTTTGACGGTGGAAGAATGTGATAAAAAATTTCGTAACATGAAACAAACTTATATAAGATTAGCAGAGAAGAAGCGAGACACAGGAAGGGATAACTCTTGGCCGTACTACTCATATTTTGAAGAAATCTACGATGGGTCCAAGATGTTTACAAAAGAATGCAGCCATAAGTGCAGCATTGATAACACAACTTTTACAGAAATAAGGAATCTTGTTAAGGAGCATGAGACTAAGGACAAAGATAAATTTGAGAGACTTGTCTCAGCGATAGAAGACTCAAATGATATTCAGAGGGAAAGGAATAGAATTTTGCAAGCTTTGTTGAATAGAAAATAACGACGACCTTGCTGGCGCAGTGGTCTTATTAGTGGGAAGTCCTGGATTCGATTCCTGGCAGGGATTTGGAATTTTATCATTTCTTAATTACTGGTCTGGTCTGTGGGAGGCTTAGATGGGGGTGACTCAACGGGAATAACCCAGATTAATATACTAAGTGGGATATATAATATGAAAGGGCTTTCTTTACATGTACATTCAAACAGATTTTTATGCATAAGTTTTTGAAAATGCGACTGCACTGGACACCAGCTCAGCTATGCAGGGCGTTCCCCGCCTCATACCCCATGTCAATGATGATCACCAATATCAACCTGTCGCGAACTATAGATAGGCGCCTAAAGTAATGTCAATTTTGGATTTCATCATGCAATATATGAATGGTGAAAAATAAAAAGCATAAGGAATGTTTAGAAATTGTATTATTACTGTTCATGTTTTATATGTATATGTACAAACAAACTATAATAGTTACTTTTTGAAATGAGAAATCGTTATGTGGATGTCTAGTACAAATACAAAAACAATCACTGATTTTTCTTAAATTAAAAAGTGATCACTTATTACATAGACATTATTATTAAACTTTACCACAGTAAGGAATGAAAAAAAAATCAAAGTTTTTCCATACAAATCACACTCGATCTGGGCCTAGAGTGTAAGTTTTTGAGTACATACCTACAGAAATTCAACACTGAAGTTGGCGTTACATGTGCCACTTCTACAATGCTACTTTTATATTTAAACCAGCAAATTCACATGAAGTACTACAATTACAAATCAACATATCAAATAAGTGACAGTTCATAACACAATACATATTTTAGCACCGATCCTATGTACTGCACTTGGAGCAAAGCCTGTAGTGTTAAGTTTAAAGGTCAAAAACGTGACAGCTGAGTAACGATAATCTGTCAAATTGTATGAAGATGTCAAATAATATATAGCATTTAGTATAGATGTCAATAGTTTCTCCATATTAAATGACGGATTAACGCCAACAACGATCACTTTTTAACTTGAAATCTAACAGACGATGCTATTTTATTATTGTTGGATAGGTGTAATTACCGGTGTAACTGGATAACGGTAATGATATCGTTATTTTTTAACGTTACCATAACGGTAACGCTACAAAAACATACCGGTAACTGGGTCCCTAGATTTAAGTAACTCGAAAACTTACACTTTAGGCGTTGAAGTAACTACAGGATCAGAATATTTAGTAGTATACCTCGACCGGTCAGTGACATTCACACTCTCGCACTCCCAGTCACACACTGAAACGATACAACGCTAACCTAGATTGAATTACCACGCTATTGTAGTTTAGTTACAACTAAGTTGCCCCGCCCGCTTGCCGCGCCGACTCCAGACCACTTCAATTCGAATACGGCTAACTTCGGATTTTAGGACAAAAATAGACGACAATGGGGATCATGACTGTGTCAAAAAAATATTCCGACGAATTGAGAACCTCCTCCTTTTTTGAAGTTGGTTAATAATACTTTTTTTCTTATGCATTATTAAATAGAGGGTCGCTCATACCTAGCTCACGACAGTTAGGAAACTTCTAACAAAACGTCGAGGCTTCGACGTCACTGGCAGGCGTCAAAGGTTAAACATTCGACGCTGGTAGCCCTTAAGTAGCCCTATTGTTTGATTACTAGCTGACGAACTTCGCACCGCCTAACACGTCACTCAATTGTTTTGCCTTTCCGGAACCCCTCCACTAGCACTTAAACTTTATGGTAAAGTATTAAAGTTCAAATTGACTTTTAAGTATTATTACGAATCTTTTGTACAGGAATATAGAAAAGTGTTGTTTTTAGACTTTTTCAGGCAATTTTATAAATTTTTCTCTCCATAAGGACCATCTTCGTACTTCAAGGAATATTATAAAAAAAGAATAAGCGAAATCGGTTCAGCTGTTCTCGAGATTTGCGCTTAGCAACACATTCAGCGATTCATTTTTATATATAGACAAATACGTCACCATAGCCTAATATTTGCCATATCGTAGATTCAGGATCAAACCGAGAGTTCCCTCACTCTAGTTCACTCTGACAAGATTAATTTCCGTTTATCGCAGGTTAATTGCACTTTCGTATATAATAAAAACTCAAGGGTCTGCCATCGTCGGAATTCTTCTCGTCTACGCGTCGATCTTAATTAATACACGCGTGAATTTTTCTTTTATTTTCTTAATCATAAATATTTTTTTGTTAGTTTATTGATTTGTCCTTCATTTTTTTGCACAAATACAGTTAAAAGCCTGGAGTGACATAGGCTACTTTTTGTCCCGGAAAATCAAAGTTTCCACAGGATTTTAAAAACCAAATCCACGCGGACGGAGACGCGGACATCAGCTCGTTATTTATATAACCAATAGGTACTCATGATATTAAAAAATTTTGAAATTGAAGTTTTTTGGCAAGAAATATTTTAATTTAAATCGCCCGTCTATTTCTGCCCTTTAGTCCGAGTGGTAAACTAAACATTTGAACCATTACAAATAATACTCAGCACGGATTACCTACAACGGAGACATGAACCAAGGCCTTGACTCTTGTAATATTTTTAACATTTAGCAATTCTCAACAAGTCTAGCACCGAAGTCTGACAGCTAGTATAATGATCACAATTACTGATTGGCTGACACTCAGGGTGAAAATCTATAGAGCAAACTTTGACATTACTGACTTAAGACTGAGTTAAAACAAGACAGCTTTATATCTGACACAAATCTGGCTCATTTTAACAGAAACTTAAGTCTGAGCAAAGTCAAAGTACTCTATAGATCTCAGCCTCATACCATTGGATAAAATGCAGTTGCAGCAAAAATAACTTAAATCCAGCCAAACACAATTTTTTTTCTGAGTACTAAAAACCTCTAATTTATTTAATTTAACATAGAGTTGTAACTCTGAACAAAAGCAAGTATGCTATATATATAGCCTTAGCCTGACCACTGAACTATTGAGACTCGGAATTTGTAGACTTGAGACTCGCTAAACGTCAAAGCGGTATAATCGCCAGGCGCGCATGTTGTCAGTCTTTACGGGTTGGTCTGTCGGCGACGTGGGGCGGGGCGCGCGTCTGCTGCTCACTTCTTAGCGTTCTTCTTGGGTGACGCGGCCTTGCCTTTGGCGTTATTTGACATTTTCGATTTCTTGCCCTTTGGCTCGCCCTCTTCGTCGTCCTCGTCCTGTGAAAGAGAACATTTCTACATCATAGAAACTCGACAGCTGTTTATATTCTTAGGGTCGATTCAGATAGATTCAGAGAGCGTACTTTTTCGCACAGGTTAGGGCCGATCGGCAGCTGTAGTACGAAAGAGCGCACAAACTGAGCCGGTCGACAGCCCTAGCGCGCTTAAGAGCAGCCCCAATCGGTTTCTCTAACACTGGCATTCATAGTCAGTATAGGGGCTTTTTTAGGGGACCATTCAAATGGCATGTCATATTCAACCTTCATGCAATACATTAAGGTTGTTTATGACAGAATATTTCGTGAGAATATTCCCCTAAAGAAGCCCCTATCTTATAGAAGGACTATAAATTCCAGTGTTAATGTTTTATTGAGCGAATTAGTAACATCCCCTTGTCAATGAAGAAATGTAAAATTAAAAATATACCTTATATCAAATTCTAAATATATTTGCTCAGCTCTCCGTGCGGGTCTACCTGAATGGACCCTTAGTTTGCAACTTGCAACACCCCACACTAGGCAACGCCTAAGTCTGTTTATGTCAAAGACAAATCTAGTGGAAAATCACGCGATATGTGACATTACAAATATTAGGGACACGTCATATTATGTCCAAAAACTAAAAAGAATTTCCGCGATTTTCCGATAAGTTTAACTCTAAGGCCTTACTTTCTGCTTGATCAAATCAGAAACAGCTATTATACGAAAATTGGCACATTTTTAGTTTAGTTACTTAAGACTGCTGAAGTGCATTGTGCCGATTTGGCACCAAGTTATAAAATGACAACAAGTAACGTCAGTGGGGTTTTGCAAGCATGCCTGGATCATTAAACAATATGAAAAATAAAACTGCATCAGAGTCCATGCGACGCGTCATTTTATGAAGGAATGTAAAGCAAATTCACGATCAACGCGACGACTTTTTTAAGACGCGACGCTGCCTGCGTCAATGTGTCTTAATCCTTAGTGGATCATTCCAACTAATTTGTAATGCAATTTTTTCAAAACACATCTATCAGAAGGTAAAGGGATGAATGAGTACAGAAAACCAACAGCCAATTTTGTTCTTTCATCAATATTTTTACCAAAATTTTGTAACAAGGGCCCACTTATACCAAAAATATGACAATATGACAGCCGAAGTTCACAGTCATGTTGAAACGGTCATTTTACAGTGGTTCCAAGTCAGTCAACTGTCATAATTTTGCAGAATTGGGCCTCAGGCCCTTTTCCCTCTGTTTTACTGATCGCAGACCAATCATGACATCCAATCAGATAATTTTTGAGTGCTCAAAATTCAAATGACAGCATTTATGCTCACACATTTTCAGGGTCAGGTAAACAGAACTCTAACTTTGTACTAAGTAAATCTATGACCTATGGGCTATGTGGTAAGTGAGGCGCTAATTAGTTTGTCAGTGAACCCTTCGCGCGGTGTTGGAAAGTACAGTACCCAAACGTAGACATTCCATAATTCAGTTTTTTTTACCTGACGGCCTGTGTAGTGCAGAATTATATCATTCGAATTTTCAGCACTGAAAAATATGTTGTTTCAAGTGTCCACTAGCAAGAATAAGTGCAGAAGCCAGCTATGTCCAGCCACTTGAACAAGCAAGCAAGTGAGTCAACTTTTACAAGTTTTTCGTATGAAATATTTTTTATTAAAAAAAATTATTAGTTTTTAAATAAAATTAATCTGCAGTTGGGAAATCCTTCCTACAGAGAAGAACTAGCAAGAAACTCGAAGGTTTTCAATGTACAATATTATTCCATGTATTTAATTGCAGTCCCGCGCATTGAAAGGTCAAATTCACGCATTAAACATGCGTGAATTTCTGACAAATTCGTGACAATCTTTGATTGTATACTATTTTTTTTAGGACCATACTTTTGACTACCTTTTAACTTGTCTAACTTCCTAAATTAAAAAATAAATTCTGCAATTTTTTGCAGAATTATTCTGCAAGTTTTATTGCTAGCGGACACTTCATGTTCGGCGCGCGATGATCAGTTTGCGATCAGGTCTAGACGTAAACTAAATATTAGTTGAAGGTTTTCAGTACCTCATTCGTCTTGCGCTTGCCGGGTGTTGGCTTCCTTTTATTCTCATCTTCCTGCAAATTGTAGTAATCTACTGAATCACTTCTTTATACAAATGCAACAAGTTACTGTTTACACAAATAATAAATATGCAACAAAAACAACTTTTGTTGCTAAATTAATTTAACATTTTTAGCAAGGTAAGGGAAGGTCTAAAGGGTGAAATCTATAATAGAGCACACTCTGACTTGGCTTAGACTTAAGACAGAGTTAAAACGAGACAGATTAAGTCTGTCTCGTTTTAACTCAATCTTAAGTCTGAGCAAAGTCAAAGTGCGCTCTATAGATCTCAGCCTTAGAGTAAAGCCACACGATGCGTTTCCGGTGCATTGCGGCGCCGCACCGCTGTGGATTTGAGTATTGGATGCCACACGGGCACTGCGTTGCCGCTCCGACAGAAAGTATGGCGTTGCATAGCACTACTCTTCCCAGCCTAGTCTCTCTTGTCCAAACCGCGCGTGCGGTGGCGGCGCCGCACGACGTCGTAGCGCATCGTGTGGCATGGTACAGCTGCAGCTATTTCTATGTACGATTGACGCAGCGGCACCGCTCAGGCGCCGCACCGCCAACGCAACGCATCGTGTGGCTTCACTCATATTGTTACTTATTTTTAGCCTAGGCCCTAGTGCAATTCAAGAAGTTCAAAAATTTGTAATACTCATTCTTTCAATACTGTGAATACCAAGTAAACCTATTATTTTTAACTACCTGCCAATTGATCCAATAAAAACATCATAACTGGCAATGTTTCGCAAACATGTTTCCTACCTGTTGCTTTTTTAGTTTGTAATTTTCCAATGCTAAAAACTTCTTATGAATTTCCTCAGTCCCTTTTCTCTTTTTGAAAACTTTACTAACTATGTTGTACATATTTCTAAATTTTCGCGATCTGCACTCTTTTGGCAACGCCCAAAGCAGTTTCTACAAACAAAATGATCAATAGGTCAAAGTTGAATATATTTGTATGACCAAAATGACCTGTTTTGTCAAACCTTGTTTGACCAACATTTGTACATTTGGAAGGTTCTAAACCACATACCTATTTGCGTGGAACTTTCAAAGCAATATCAATATCAGCAGGTAGCTCAAATGCTATATTTACCTAGTGCTCTAAATATATACCTATAAGATGCAGATAGATTCATGCTGTATCTATTGTCAGGCTATATCGTGATATACGTTATGTATATGGAATGGCTCTATTATTTGAAAAAAAAAACCAGTGAATTTCATATTTTTTAGCAACACCACATATTAAGTAGACACAATATTATAAAGGGACAGGGGGACAGCGTGATACTTCACAAGATGGCGGCGCTAGTTCTGATTTTGGCCACGCGCCAAAAGATCCTTGTCGCACTGTATTTTACAACCATTATGAGGTTTCTTAGACAGTTTATTAAAAAGTACCGCTGAAGAAATAATAACTGCCAAAGTTCTTAGCAACTAGCACAGCTATCTTCTTTCTTTACTCTGGGCTGGTTTCCACATTTAAACGTTTCCGTCTGATGTGGGTGTAGCACGGATATGTAAGTCTACTTAGTGTATATTGATACACACTTGACTAATTTGTTTACTATCAGAATCACACTCCTGTCACTATAAATATTGATAATTCAAATCATCATCTTAAATTGTAGTAGGTACATACCCACTATTTGTATTATGCATATTATTTAGACATAATCGCTTATCCTGTCAAAAGAAAAAGCAAAAAAACAAGAATTACCTTAAACTGGGAGTCATCACCCTCTTCCTCGTCCAGCATTTCCTCTTCCATCTCCTCCATGTCCTCAAACTCCTCAACCAAAGCACCCAGGAGATGCTGACCGATCAGGTGCACCGGCCCTGAACCCTGGACAATTCACCATTGGTTACTATGTGCAATGGGGTATGGAGAATCAGAAGTGGGATGGGGGTGATCAGACAAATGCCTCGAAAGTAATCACAGGCGAGCAGAGTTGCGTCAAAACGACACAACACACCCGTCATTTATATACTGGTTAGTTTTATCATCATCAAAACTTTCGAATAAATTGAACATAGAAATACATCCAAAAATATGTTGAAATTATTTTAAAAACCCGGCATAATCTAAACAGCTGAACGAATTCGCAACATGAATTTAATAGCAGGCCAGGCTCTAACGGCCTGGCGGGAACGTTATTGCTTGAAGAAAGGAGGGTTTTTTAGTCGGTAGGAGTCCGGCACTATGTCCATGAGGATTTTCCCCTCCTACGAAAAAAAATAATAGGCTTAACGGCCTGGCCTGCAAGAGGAAAGGTGGTGAGAGGGAAGGGTGGAGAGGGAAATGTGAAGAAAGGTAGGGCAGAAACTTACAGAATATTGTGTCTTATGTGTAAGTTCATGTGTTGTTAACCAGCATAAAGTGGTGAAAGCCTATTCCACTGAAAAGAGCCAGCAAGAAGACTGGCATAGAGAAACATTACCTGTATGAGTGTGAAGGTGACGGGCGCGTCGGGGAACTCAATGTGTAAGCGAACTTGCCGCGTCTCGCCCACTTTGAGGATGGCCACGGGGATTTTGATGGACTCCTGAAGACACATCGTCTCCACCTGTAACAAATTGACAAAGTGTTATTTTTCTTGTTTCCTATGATGACAGCAGTTTTTTTTTACAACAATAGTGCAACTGAACTGCAACTGAATTCCGAAGGGTCAGCGACCACCACCAGGGTTTGAAACGCTGCCCTTTCGGAATTGGGTTTTTGACTACATCAAAAATATATTTTTTTCTCAGTGATTATTAAATAGAGGATCTTCCAAAATACGTAAAATCCACGTCCTTTGTTGGTTTTAAGTGCAATAACCATTTTAAATTATCGATTAAACTAAAAAAAGCACATCAAAATATGATTGTGACGTCACACACGGGTATTCCATAGAATCTCGAATACTAAGCGCGCGTTTTGACGTTTGATAAAAAGTTACTGATTTGACTAGTTGTCAAATACCGTATTCAATCTGCTCCTTAACTGTTGAGCTATTAAGGCTGAGTGAGAGCCTCAAAAGCTCAACAAAAGTTTTAATGGTTGGATGCACGTAATCATTAAATTTAATTATAGAGATTAATGCTTCTGTCTGTAATATATTGTGATCATTATATCTAATTGAGTCGAAACATTAAAATATGAGTACTTGAGTTAAAAAGACAACAAACAGATATACTTTTTTATTCCTTATTGTTGAGTGTCAATAAGCTACGCAATTGTATTATGATCTAGCCCAATTTATGACTAATAAGTAATTTTATTTTAACAAAAACTTATAAATTAAATTGTCCATTGACGCATCTTAATCTTTCTTGATTTGAGATACACTTTGTTCACATATTCTTACAGCACTTACATACACTTTTGCAAGTATAATATTAGTATGGATGTATGTTTTTATAAATCTAATAATTTATTTCAATATCTAAAAGGCCTAGTCCATATGCTGATTCAATATTTTGGGCCATCTTGGACCATGGACATGCACTTAACTTGCATTTAGGCTAAAATATACCAAGAAACCTGTTTGCCAAATCTTTCCTAGCAACTTGACTAGACTTCAGAGTCCATTTCAATATTTAGAAAATAATTTTTAAGCTAATATTCAAAAATAAACACCAGTAGAAAACTGAAAACGTTAAAAATAACAATGACTCATGCTTCACAAGTCATAACCTATATCACAATGCTGAAAATACCACATGGTTTATCACTTATCAAGTTTTTTATAAATACATAGATTAATTTAGTGCTTTCTTATGATATACATACTTTAATAGTTCTTAAGTATGGGTTACGTGGAAGAGATCACTGGTAGTGATAAGGTTGCCCTTTGCTTTTAAACATGTCCTGTATTTTTTGTTCTTTGCCATAGTATTAAGCAATTTGAGTGTAAACAATATTTCTCTAGACCATACTTTATAGTTGGGAAACTAAACAGACAAAGGAAATATTACTTATCTTGGATCATGACCTTTTTGTTATGATGCCAAAGAGAATCAACGATATTGCAACTATTTGAAATGAAAGTTCATCCCATAAAATTGATACTAGAACAAAGTGTTTGCTAATATTCAAAGCTACTCCAATTTTTGAAAGGTGGCCACAGATAGATTAGGACTTTGCTGAACCAATCAAGGTCACTTTTTAACCCCAAATATTAGTCTAACGAAAAATACAGTACCCGATCTGGCGCGAATGATTACTGTAAGTCACTAAAGTAACACAAATACCCTTGTTATGGCAAGAATAGGTTAAGTTGATAGCTACCTGTATAACATTTAATTCATCTGCTTTAGCATCTGGTCCGAGAAGTGCCTGGCGTATGAGTAGCTTATTACTCCTCGGGTAGTCCCCTTTCGCCTCCGGATCCCATGTTTCAGACTGATGTGAGGAGGATAGCGTGACACCTGAAACAGTGATACAGTCACTCAATACCACTTCAAACATAACCTATCATACAAACAATTACAGTTACAAACCGATGCGGTCATTTCGAATAACGCAAGGTAAACGACAAACGGTCGCTAAAGACGCTTGCATGAATGGACGCCATACTTTCAAATTGCGCGCCCTTGCGAGGCCACACAACGCATATTTGCGAATTATTACGCTATAGAAAGGCACTTGATAACGAGATCGATAATGTAAGACTCCACAATTAGCTAAATACTTCGCATTGACTCTGCAATAGTGCACGTCATTTTCTATCACTATAATGAACGAACATCGATATGGGTGGTACGAAATGGCGGCAATGGTAATTATGTTTTGGCAATTTTTTGCATTCCAGAATATCACAACACACCACACATACTATCCTAAATGATATAAATACTCAATTTACAATAGAATACGCGAATATTGAATTGTGAAATAAAATGGCGAAGTAGCCGGGTGTCAAAGCTTGACGCCACTTTACGCTATCTAATATTGCTAAAGTACATCAGTTAACGAGTAAATAAATACAACAAATAGTGCGAATTATACTTGGGAATCTTACTTACCATAGAAATATTCGTCAGACATTGTGATTTCACTAATTTATTGAGATTTTTGCGACACGTTCACGTGCGATGCCGGCGCACACAAATCTGGGATTGATGTTGCCATTTTAAAAATAAACAAGACAAGACAGACATTGCAATTTTTTTGTGCAGTGTGGTAAGCTCAACAAAAATATTTTCCCGAAAAAGAATAATGGTTTTTTTAAGTTACCAATATTGCAACATCCAGTGAGGTCAAAAAGATCCTTAATTTAAATAATAATGTAGTAAAGACTGAATAATAAAATTTAAAAAATCTACTAGGGTTCAACTAACTAGGTTTGATCACTTTATTCATGAAAAATAAAATACTTTTACAATCTACAAGGTCACTTATAAAAATCCCTCGGTAGTAAGCTATCAGACATCGATCTATAGCGGATTTTCTTAGTGTGTTTGCTAAATGCATTAATATTCTTAAGTTTACTAAAAACTCCAGTTACTTTACAGGTGCTACTTTTAATCTGTCGACAAACATTTTCGACAGAATAAGTCGACTTTTGTCGCTGCAAGATTTTATGAGCATCAATTTGGTCCTTGGTTTGCGAACATTGTGGAACAGCTTTCCTACATGCTTTGACTTTTTCTTTCACTCCGCTGGATTTGAATTCATTCTTAGCAATGAGAAACATTTTCAATTGGGTATTTTCGAAATTGAGATCGGCGTTAATTTTCAATAACTTAATATATTTCTTATGACTTGGATCCATTTTAGCACTTTCTCTTAATTCATCCAGCAATAAATCTAAAGAATTTTTGTTATCTTCTAAAGACGTAACAATAGTTTCAAATGTCTGAAAAATATAAAAGTAATCGTAATTAACTATGTTTTCCACTATTTTGGGAAATATTATTAAATAACTATGGTGTTTTTAATTTACCTACCATAGATTAATTATTGGTTTCGCATGCTACCTACCTCTTCTGTATGACTTTGTAACCCAACAAACTTCTTTTGCAGCTCTTCTTTACTTTTCTTTAACTTAAAATATTTACTACAAACATTGTATATCACCTCATCTTTTGCTTTAATTTCATTTTGTAACGCCGAAATATGTTCTTCGTCATCGAACTATAAAAATATAGAGCAGCATTAGAAAACTAATGACGATAGAATAGAATAGAATAGAATGTTTTTTATTCATGTAAACGTTTTACAAGTGCTTATGAATAGTCAGGTAGTTTTAATTTACCACGATGAACGTCGATAAGTTTATTTAATCGAAACGAAAACTGTAACTACCTAACTATGTATTATATGTATATTATTATTATTATGTGACACAAGCTATAATATTATAGAAAGTTTGAAAATCGTTGGGGCTGATGCTCTTGTACACAATCTGTAAACTAAACTAAACTAACAATTAGTCTAAATCTAGTGCTATACTTTTCCGCAAGCAACATTATGAAAGGGATAGCCCCTTAAACGTGCCCTTTTAGTTTATTTTATTTTATTTTTTATTTTATTTTACAGGAAAACTTACAGCTAATATGTAAATTATCAATATTAATAGTTTTACTAATTTTACAAAGTGGTATGAGCTGGAACTCTAATATAACTACCTAAAATAATCTGTTTTTAGAACTTATTATCATAAAAATAAATTGGCTGCAACTTCTTAATTGGGTACTGAAATCCTCTCATACTTACAACTGCATCGGCCTTCCCGCTATTTGCTAATTTTAACGATAGCCTTTTCATATTATCCAACAAAAATTCTTTTTCTTTGGAATGGATTTGTCTATAATAACGGAATTCATCAATCGATATAGGTAACTATTAGCTACTTATTACTAGTGGTTCGCCCTGAACTAATACCTCGTGGCATCGCATAATTCATAACGTATTATAATGTTAACAGCGCCATCTATCAACATTATTGTTAAGTTATGTTAAAAATACTGATACCCATTAATAAAAGGTATAATTTCAATAAGGACTGAAATCATACTTTTGACAAGAAAAATGACACAAAAATTTAAAATGGCGCGTGAGGACTTAAATTTTACGCGTTATATGTTCAGTAATTCAGAATTTATAAGGCTGTGACAGACGGACAGACGGACAAGTGCAATTCCACTCAAGTAGACTCAGAGACCTCACTTCGCTCGGTCAATTTTACTTATTTCTTAAGAGCCTATACTTACATTAACTACATATTTTGAAGAACCTTAAGAGCTTCGTTTTATGCTAAAATACCTTTCATCGACTAATTCTTGCTGTAAATTTCTATTAGTCCTCTGTAAACTTTTGAGTTCAACGTACAATTTCTCTTTTTCACGAGCAAGATTGCCAATAGCAACGTCCCTATTTTCTAGCAAGTATTTTAATGATGATGTGTTAAGCTTAAGTGATTCGATTTCGTCTTGTAGCTTTTTAATATCGTCTATTTTATTTAAATTATTACGCGAGGAAGTTGTGGACCTAAGAGAACTCTTAGATATAATACGTCTAAAATTCATCCAGATACATTAGATACATCTGGCCAAACCATTAAAACTTTAAAAGTTATTCTTTTTAAAATGCAAATCGAGTATTTTTATCAATAGTTTAAAAAAAATAACCATAATTTTGTTTTTTATTTTGAGTGACAGACTCAGTGACGAAAATCCATGAAAATCATGGGATGTCATTAATATCTGGTAACCCTATAAAGGCTAACACACATTGCTTATTAAAAAAATATGGACCTCGGACTATTAGATTTCTCAGTATTGGCTTGCCATATCTTAGCCTTAAAGGTACAGATAACATAATCTGTGTCTGGTGTCTGTGACGTCTGTGGCACATCTGTGGTCTGTGCCACCGACCAGAAATCTGTGCTGTAAGCTGTTGTGGTTGCAAATATTCTACTATTTTGTGATTCGTCTTAAAATTATTTAATAAACTCTCATTGGTGGTCTTGAAATTTATGCCATCTATTCATTGGACAGAAACAAAAACTATATGTTTTTCAACCAATACAGTAACAATTATTTCCCATTTCATTGATAATTTCTCGCGCTGATGAGCCATGGTTTCGATCTGACACAAATTTATTTGTCAAAATACCGTAATAAACATAATCGCCTTTATCTTCGTTGTTTCTTTAAGTTTCCTACCGTCTGCCCCGGTTTGTTTTGAGTATTTTATCATATATTCTTGTGTAAACATAAAATCGTATAACTACAACAATAAACTGTTCACCTAACCAAAGTGAGTGAATTATATTTTACCGTTTCGTACTTGACCTTATGCCACCCGTGTCTCAATGCATTTTTGTTGTGTAACAACGCCAAAATTTGGAGATGAGCGATGCCAAGATTCCCAAGATTCGTCGTAACTCATTTTCCGGAGGTGTAACTACCTGAATAAAATCAAAATTCTTGCGAACATTCGCTTATGGATCTGTCAAAATTTCTAACTAGAATTTGTGCAGTGCTTAGTGAATTGTGCCTTCACTAATTTATTTTGATCGTACGTAGTCGTTGTAGCTATATAGAAGTACAATATTCCGTACTTAGAAAGCTCATATTGTTTTCAGATCATATAAACATAACGTGGACAATCGAAGTAAGGTTAAATATATAGAAAAAAAGGACAAAAGCGACTGTACAAATACACTAGCTATTCTACGTACATGGATGTTAAAGGAATCTGTTAGAATGTGTACATCATAGCTGTAGTACGTATGTGCTGAAAGTCAATGGTTAACAACCATAAGGCTGGTGGATGGTACAATGAGTGAGGAGTCGCAGTATGATGGAAGCAACAAGAGTCCATCATTGGCTGCCAGCGAGGCGGGGCTGCCCGCTGCAGAGTCTGGTGCACAGGTTGATGCCTCTGTGCACACTTCACAGACTAACATTGCTCAGGTAAGCTATCATCTTATTGTTTTAATCCATAGGTATATCCCAAATGCCAATGTGCACTTGGCCAGCGTGGTAGACTTCTTAAAAGTCCTGCAATTTTATCCGCATGGACTATGCAAATTTCAAACCCCTATTTCACCCCCTTAGGGGTTAAATTTTCAAAATCCTTCATAATAACTATCTGCATACCAAATTTTAGCCTGATCCATCCAGTATTTTGAACTGTACGTTGATAGATCAGTCAATCAGTCAGCTTTTCCTTTTATACATTTAGATTCTGCCTGGCACATGTAAATATGCAATTAAAAACCTAGTCACAGGAATACGAAATAAAGAATTACATAAACATAATATATTACTTAGCTCTAATGTATTGCTAAACTAGCACACTTTCTAACTATACTAACATTAATATTATGCACAAACTAAAAGAAGTACAAATTTCATCATTATCCCATTGCCGGCTCACTACTGAACATGGGGTCTTCATAATGAGAAGTGCTTGGTCATAGTCCACCACGCTGGCAAAGTGCGGATTCGAATACTTTGCACACCTTTAAGAACATTATGAAGAACTCTCAGGCATGTAGATTTCCTCACGATGTATTAAAGGATGCGATATTTAATTGCTTAAAATGCCCAGAGCTCTGAAAAGTTAGAACTGCCTGTCTGGGATTGAACCCCCTACCACTCAAATAGAACACTGACAACTTAACCAGTAGGCGATCAACACACTTGATAATAAGAAATAATCATTATTAAAACATAAGAAACAAATAAGTCATGAGAAACTAGCTGATACCCATGACTTCGTCCATGGAGATTTAGGTTTTTAAATCCTGTGGGAACTATTTGATCGTTAACTATACCCATGCAAAAAATCACGTCGATCTGTTGCTCCGTTGCGATTGGACTAATCAACAAACAAACACACTTTTGCATTTATAATATGCGTAGTGATATTGGGAATCGTGGGAGTTCATCATCACCAACCCATCGTTGGCTCACTACTGAGGACGGGTCTCCTCTAAGGTCTATGTTATTATTCCCAACTAGCTTAGGCCCACAGCTTAGTCTACGTGGACTACACAAATTTCAAATCCCTATTTTACCCCTATAGGGCTTGTATTACAAAAAAACCTTTCTCAGGTAATGTCTACTTCATAATCTTCACTACATCTCTATCTGCATGCCAAATTTCAGCCTGATCCGCCCAGCTTGAGCTGTGCTTTGATAGATCAGTCAGTCAGTCAGTCAGGTACCATGTCCTTTTATATATTTAGAAAAAAAACCCCTATCATTTAGTGATAATGGAAGAGGTCATGACACTCAGTTAATCATCTTTGCTTGCTGCAGATGACAGCAAGCTCGGCCCCTACTGAAGGCAACAAGTGGAAATGTGAGATCTGCACATACGAGAACTTCCCACTTTCACGCAAGGTATTGTGTTTCTCAATTTTTTGTACCCACCTATTGTTTATGTTTCTATTTAGAGCTTGAGCATACTTGAGACTTTTTGTCTGGATGCCTATTGTACCTAATTGAATTGTTGCGAGGACAAAACAGGAATATGGAGACTGGTTCTTCCAGGATGGTATTCTGTTCTTTGTTGTTCTAGATCTATAACTAAGCCATATATCGATTTATCTCTCCATTATCTATGCCCTAAAACAATAAATATAGTAAAATTATATTTATTTTTAAAGTTATGGCCCTTGAAAAATCTCTATGTTAGGGTTAATTTTGAGGCAACGTCGTGCGTAGATAAAACTATATAAAGAACTAGAAAAACAAAAAATTCATAACTCACATTTTACTTCATAATAATTTCTAATTAGTTTAGTTTGTGTCAAAAAAATATATTCTTTTGCTAAAAATAAGCATAATTCCAAACGTTGATTTGCAATTTTCACTTTGCAGTTTCAAATTCATTCATGACTTTTTTTGTGGTGAGGTGCGGTAAGAGGGGAAGGCTGACACGCACAAATGACGTTGTTTCTGTCATCTGTGGAAACAATACTATTTTAGGGTCCACCCACTTTAAACCCCCAATTTAAAACTTTTTGTCGGCCGACACGTCGATCGTGTGCCCTAAGCTTAAAACTGGTTTGAACTCTGGCTGCTATCGTGTGGATGATTTTACTTTTTTTTTATTTTATTGACTTTTGTTATCAACTGTTTAGCAATGAGTAATGTTTATGTTGAGTCGTAAAAAGTTATTGGTTTTGCCAACAATGGTCAATGGTCTTGACTTTTTCATTTAAATTATTGCAATACTTTTGTACTACCCCTAATTTAAATGCGAAAGTGTTTGTTTGTTGGTTTACTAGTATGTCCTTCAATCACGTCGAAACGGAATAATGAATCAACGTGATTTTTCACATGGATATAGTTAAAGATCTGGAGAGTGGTATAGACTGATTTTCATTACGGAAAATTAAAGAGTTCCCGCGGGATTTTGAACATATAAATCCACGCGGACGAAGTCGCGGGCATCAGCTAGTAGGTATATATTATTTTTAAAAAAACACGGCCCATCCGTTTAACCAATTTTGACGACCTGTCTTACAGAGATAGCTTGCATCCCATGGACGGACAGGCTACTTTCTGTCCCTGATCAAAGAGTTTCCACGGGATTAAGAAGAAATCTAAATACACCTGGATAAAGTCGCGGGCATCATCTATTTTGTTCAGAGGTAGCCTGCACTCCAAGGACGGGCATAGGCTTTAGGATTTACAAACATTGTATCGGAATCCATACTAATATTATAAATGCGAAAGTGTGTCTTGTCTGTCTGCTAGCCTTTCACAGCTCAACCATCCAACCGATTTTGACGAAATTTAGTACAGAGATAGCTTGCATCCCGGGGAAGGACATAGGCTACTTTTTAACCCGGAAAATCAAAGAGTTCCCACGGAATTTTTAAAAAACCTAATTCCACGCGGACGAAGTCGCAGGCATCAGCTAGCATCATATAAGGCACTTTTGTGTTCTGTACCTCTTCCATCTATATTTTTCCGTTAATCTCTGCTTAGAGATTGTATGGCATAATATTGTTTTTCTACATAAAAATGAACGCACGCGGTAACTCGAGAGTGCCAAATAAGGCATATGCTGACCTCCAGTCACTTACAGTGTCTATTTACGATGAAACACTACTCTACTGATGGCGTCACACACGCTTGCGATGTCTTATTTCCCTTTAAAGGCTAGAGACAAATCTAGCGGAAATCCGCTACAATATGCATATTATAAGTGCGAAAGTGTGTCTGTCTGTCAGCTTTTCACAACCCAACCATTTAACAGATTTTGACATTTGGTCCAGAGATAGCTTGCATAATTAATGTAATTGTTCGCAGTGTACCATGTGTCGAGCACAGAAGCCGTCCCTCGGCGAGGACATCTTCAAGCTGCAAGATGGCGCCAGCGCTCTGCCCGCACAAGACGATTGTGGTTCGTTCATTTCGTAGATAGGCTCTAGAACCAACAACTCAGCCTGGTTGGCTGAGCTGTCATGGATAATAACAAACTACCCTCTTTTTTGTTCTTTTCGCTGGAACTTCACGAGCTGTCCAGCAAATTGCACTCATTACTATTAACGTAGATGCAGTACGACATCCACGCTATCCATTGTCAACTCGAGCTTCATCGCTCGCAGCACTGCAGTCCCGTCGTGACCACGCCTAATGCAACAGACTCGAAATATCGACAAATCAAAATCGTCAAATTAATCTACATTATAATATGTCGTTAAACCACGAAATTAGCTTAACATCATTAAAGACTAAAGTACAGTACGCGGCCGAAAGTAATGTACATCGACCTTTAGTAGGAGATAGCAGATTTGTAGAGCGTTGTCCCTGTCGTTGAAACCGACAGAACGTCATATAGGTATGAGTGACAGACAACGCTCTACAAAGCCGAAATGTTATTCTAAAGGCCGATGTACATTACTTTCGGCCGCGTACTGTATAATATCTATTTATAATTTGATTTGATTTTCAATTTCTTCTTTTCTCGTACATGTTGATGTTGGTCAGTGAAAAGCCATTTATTTGTTTATTTTGGTTGTAGGTGCGGAAGCCATAGCAGAGAGGCTGAAACCTTTGAGGATATCATCTCCGCAGGGCCAGGCCGGCGCCTCGGCCGTCACCAAGTGGCCCTGTGCGGTGAGTCGTATTGATGCTCATTTAGAACCGTCAGTTCGCGTGTTGCAAGAAGTTACACTTTCAATATCAATTGATGAAGTCAATATGGGGATCATTTTTAGGGTTCCGTACCCAAAGGGTGCCAACATGACCCTATTACTAAGCCTCTGCTATCCAGCCGTCCGTCCGTCTTTCCGTCTATGAGCGGGCTGTCTCTCATGAACTGTAATAGGTATAGAGTTGAAATTTTCACAAAGTCTGTATTTCTATTGCCGTTATAGCAACAAATAATAAAGATTTCAAAATGGCTGCCATGACCATTTAAAAAAATTTAACCGTAATTTCCTTGTTTTGAAATCTTTTTTTTTTAATGGAAATATTACAATAAAACTTAAAGCTTCTTATTACTATACAAATCATGCCCGCGTGGAATGATGCCAAGAATAGGACAGCCAGGCTGATCCGTTGCGTAAAAAATGAGCCAGCCCTTCTGTCACCAGATGAGGCTATTAATCGCGGTGAAATGTCTCGTAATTTTTTTTAGCACTAAGACTCCATGGCCCCAGGGTCTCCACGGCAAACGGAACAGAAATGCAACTCTCGATAAGAGGCATACTTGCGCCGCTTGCCGTTATTTAATTATTAAGTACTTCTTATTATCTACTAACTACTATCTACTAACCATTATTTTTAAGTTTGTTTGTACCTTAGGCATTAGATGAATAAACCAGTTTTCTTTCTTCTTCTTTCTTATTTCTTGTACGATTGTATAATTTGTGCTGTGTCGTTACAGACGTGCACGTACGAGAACTGGCCTCGCTCGATGAAGTGTGCGATGTGTGGTGCGCCCGCGCCGGTGCACCGCCCGCACGTCGCGCACCCCACACACCCCACACACCCCGCCGCCGCTGGTAAATATGACAGGGCTCCCTATACGAAGGGTGCTAACGAGATCCTTTTACTAAGCTCCTGCTAATCGAACATGAATGCATATGTAGATGCATAAAATAAAAAAATAAAAATAGCCTTTATTCACTGATACACTAGTTTTACATCTTATATTACTAACTAACCGTATTACTAATTTCTTATTTCCTATTATTTAATTATCCTATCCTACATAATTTATTCTAAAAAAATTTGTAACACCAGCAATTTACAGTTCAGGTTGTCCTCTTTGGACATAGGCCTCTTCTAGACTTCTCCATTTTTTCCTATCTAACGCTAGATACGATAGAGACGCATATGTAGATGCATACACAACCGAAAATGATTGTTTTCGATTGTTCAATTGTTACTCGTACCGTACGTACTCGTACGTAGGGACGAATGAATTGAAAATGGAAGGCAATTGCGCAATTGTTTTAGATTTTCGATTTATTTGTTCCACACCGTGCGCTCTGCATTCGTAGACAATCTAAAAATTTGAGTCAGTTGTCGATTTTTATTCGATTGTTTTTGTACGAATAAATCGACAACCAATTGTTCGATTCATTCGATTGTTTTTTTTTGCAACGATCGCCCATCACTACAACGTATGTTTCCAGTAGGTATCAACGACATCTGCAACAGTCAGCCCACGTCGCAGCACGACGTTGACGCCAACGCGCGCCGCTCCAAGCGAAGGAACAACACCGACTGGATATGGCTGCAAGCTTGCCTAGGTCACTATATAATTAATTCAATATTACTATTGCCGTATTCAATATTACACCCACGACTTTGTCCGCGTGGATTTCATCATCATCATCAACCGATAGACGTCCACTGCTGGACATAGGTCTCTTGTAGGGACTTCCACACGACACGGTCTTGCGCCGCCGCCATCCAGCGGCTCCCTGCGACTCGTCTGATGTCGTCCGTCCACCTAGTGGGGAGTCTTCCAACGCTGCGTCTTCCGGTGCGAAGTCGCCATACCAGCACCTTGGGACCCCAACGTCTATCGGTTATACGAACCATGTGCTCTGCCCATTGCCACTTGAGCTTCGCAACCCTGTCGGTCCGCGTGGTTTTAGGTTTTTGAAAATCCCATGGGAACTTTTTAATTTTCCGGGATAAAAAGTAGCCTATGTCACTCTTCAGGTCTTTATCTATACCCATGAAAAAAATCACGTCAATCCGTTGCACCGTTGCGACGTGATTGAAGGACAAACCAACAAACAAACACACTTTCGCAAGGGTACTGATTTTCGGCCAATCTCAACCGAGACTAGCCAACTGCGCAATATTATAGTGCACAAGTGTGTGCGCACTTTATATTCCCTCACTCTCATAATCCCATGGTTTACAACAGGTGTGGTGGAGGGCGACGCGCGTTGTGTGGATGCCTATTTATCATCGGGAGGGGACCCCGCGAGAGCCCTGACGGCCTCCGAAGTCGCCCTGTTGAATCGCGCCTCGGCCTTCGATCCTGGCCACACCCTCGTTCATCTAGCCATCAGGTAAGCACAAAAACAAAACCTAACCATTGAATTATAAATAATTTAGAGCCTAAATAGCTCAACGGGTAAAGGAGTGGACTGAAAACCGAAAGGTCGACGGTTCAAACCCCGCCCGTTGCACTATTGTCGTACCTACTCCTATGACAAGCTTGACGCTTAGTTGGAGAGGAACGGGGAATATTAGTCATTTAACATGGATAATATTCTTTATTTTAAGAAAAAAAATAACTAATTTACTATGGATTGGCAATAATTGCTTCAAAAACAGGCCAAAAAATAATGCCACATTGTGACTAATTCCGTTGTACACAATCTGTAAACTAAACTAAATTAACAGGTCTAAATCTAGTGCATCCTTTCCCGCTAGCAACATTATGAAAGGGATAGCAATAGATTTAGACGTGGCATTTTAGTTTAGTTTAGAGATTGTGTACAACGGAATCAGTACCATTGGTACTGATTCCGTTGTACACAATCTAAATAAAAATTTGGTTTTCAGATTTCAAAGACAAGAAATACTGTCGACATTGCTGTCTCGAATATCGGGCGGTGGCCCCGGACTGAAAAGGTCACCTTCCTACGTAGGTATGGACTGATTTCAATTAAACATATATTCAATTAAAAATATATGAAATACTAGCTGATGCCCGCGACTTCGTCCGCGTGGAATTCGGTTTTTAAAAATCCCGTGGGAACTCTTCGATTTTCCCTAAAAAGTAACCCTATCTTTATCTATACCCATGTAAGAAATCACGTCAATCCGTTGCACCGTTGCGACGTGATTGAACGACAAACCAACAAACGAACACACTTTCGCATTTATAATAAGGGTATCTACTGACTAGATTATAAACGTAATATGATAATTATGTGTATGTATTCCAATATGTACCAAATAATGTCCACGGCTTCGCCTGCGTGGATTAAGGGTTTTAAATACCAAGTGGGAAATCTGATTTTCTGTATTTTTGCAATTAACTCAAAAACTACTAGACCAATTCCAAAAATTCTTTCACCATATTAGAAATCTACATTATTCCCGACATATGTAGGCCACTTTTGTTTTTAAATTAGAGATCCATCCGAAAAAATGCGGGTCGCCGCAGTATATTATATTTTCTATCTGTTACAGCGCCGGATCTCGCGACTGCTATTCGTCGGCACATCTCGAGCTGTGTGCGTCACAAAAAGGGCAGCTTTCCGTGTCGGTACATCAACGAGTTCTGCACGTTTTCCCTGCCTTCAGGTAATAATTACTTTTCCGCACTTGCCTCTAAATTGCTTCATTATTTACAAAAAGTTATGACTACTATCGAAGCATTTGTCTGACATCAAAACCTGCTATGATTACTGTCGAACCATTTGTCTGTCATCTAAACTGCCTATGATTACTGTCGAACCATTTGTCTGATATCAAAACTGCCTATGATTACTGTCGAACAATTTGTCTGTCATCAAAACTGCCTATGATTACTGTCGAACCATTTGTCTGTCATCTAAACTGCATATGATTACTGTCGAACCATTTGTTTGACATCAAAACTGCCTATGATTACTGTCGAACCATTTGTCTGTCATCAAAACTGCCTATGATTACTGTCGAACTATTTGTCTGACATCAAAACTGCCTATGATTACTGTCGAACCATTTTTCTGACATCAAAACTGCCTATGATTACTATCGAACCATTTGTCTGACATCAAAACTGCCTATGATTACTTTCGAACCATTTGTCTGTCATCTAAACTGCCTATGATTACTGTCGAACCATTTTTCTGACATCAAAACTGCCTATGATTACTGTCGAACCATTTGTCTGTCATCAAAACTGCCTATGATTACTGTCGAACCATTTTTCTGACATCAAAACTGCCTATGATTACTATCGAACCATTTGTCTGTCATCTAAACTGCCTATGATTACTGTCGAACCATTTGTCTGACATCAAAACTGCCTATGATTACTGTCGAACCATTTGTCTGACATCAAAACTGCCTATGATTACTGTCGAACCATTTGTCTGACATCAAAACTGCCTATGATTACTGTCGAACCATTTGTCTGACATCAAAACTGCCTATGATTACTGTCGAACCATTTGTATGACATCAAAACTGCCTATGATTACTGTCGAACCATTTGTCTGACATCAACACTGCCTATGATTACTATCGAACCATTTGTCTGACATCAAAACTGTCTATGATTACTTTCGAACCATTTGTCTGTCATCTAAACTGCCTATGATTACTGTCGAACCATTTTTCTGACATCAAAACTGCCTATGATTACTGTCGAACCATTTGTCTGACATCTAAACTGCCTATGATTACTGTCGAACCATTTGTCTGACATCAAAACTGCCTATGATTACTGTCGAACCATTTTTCTGACATCAAAACTGCCTATGATTACTGTCGAACCATTTGTTTGACATCAAAACTGCCTATGATTACTTTCGAACCATTTGTCTGTCATCTAAACTGCCTATGACTACTGTCGAACCATTTTTCTGACATCAAAACTGCCTATGATTACTGTCGAACCATTTGTTTGACATCAAAACTGCCTATGATTACTGTCGAACCATTTGTCTGACATCAAAACTGCCTATGATTACTGTCGAACCATTTTTCTGACATCAAAACTGCCTATGATTACTGTCGAACCATTTGTCTGACATCAAAACTGCCATGATTACTGTCGAACCATTTGTCTGTCATCTAAACTGCCTATGATTACTGTCTAACCATTTGTTCGACATCATAACTGCCTATGATTACTGTCGAACCATTTGTCTGACATCAAAACTGCCTATGATTACTGTCGAACCATTTGTCTGACATCAAAACTGCCACGATTACTGTCGAACCATTTGTCTGTCATCTAAACTGCCTATGATTACTGTCTAACCATTTGTTCGACATCATAACTGCCTATGATTACTGTCGAACCATTTGTCTGACATCAAAACTGCCTATGATTACTGTCGAACCATTTGTCTGACATCAAAACTGCCTATGATTACTGTCGAACCATTTGTCTGACATCAAAACTGCCACGATTACTGTCGAACCATTTGTCTGTCATCTAAACTGCCTATGATTACTGTCTAACCATTTGTTCGACATCATAACTGCCTATGATTACTGTCGAACCATTTGTCTGACATCAAAACTGCCTATGCTGTCGAACCATTTGTCTGACATCAAAACTGCCACGATTACTGTCGAACCATTTGTCTGTCATCTAAACTGCCTATGATTACTGTCTAACCATTTGTTCGACATCATAACTGCCTATGATTACTGTCGAACCATTTGTCTGACATCAAAACTGCCTATGATTACTGTCGAACCATTTGTCTGACATCAAAACTGCCTATGATTACTGTCGAACCATTTGTCTGACATCAAAACTGCCATGATTACTATCGAACCATTTGTCTGACATCAAAACCGCTTATGTTTACTGTCGAAGCATTTATCCCTCCCTTTCACACTGATCCCACTTCTGATGTGGTATGGTCTTTATGTACAGATATCGAAGAGCTTCCGGCGGCGATACAAGAGCAGCTATTCTCAGAGCTGTTGGACCGCGACGCGCAACAAACGTTGGAGGCCGACCCACCGTTAATTAATTGGAGTTTGCATCTCACTGTCACACTAGGTGAGTATAAATCCCATTGCAAAAAATGGGTCAGTGTTCCGTACCCGAAGGGTGCCAACGGAGTTTGAATTTGAGTTTGAGTTTGAATTTAACATGTTTTATACACTATATCAAATCACTATAATACCTATATTACTCAGTAAAGTTTTTTATGTCTATCTTTTTATTTTTATTTTTTAATACATTAAAACTTAAAGCTAGCCTTATCTAATTACTATATAAATCATGACCGCGTGGAATGGTGCCAAGAATACTGGCTGCATTTCCGCGCTGGACAGCCAGGCTGATCCGCTGCGCAAAAAATGAGCCAGCCCTTCTGTCACCAGTTGAGGCTATTAATCGCGGTGAAATGTCTCGTAAAAAATTTTTAGCACTAAGACTCCATGGCCCCAGGGTCTCCACGGCAAACGGCACAAAAATGTAACTCTCTATAAGAGAGGCATACTTGCGCCGCTTGCCGTTTTCAGCTGTTTCTGCTGAAAACGGTAAAGTGTAAAGAGTCTTGTGACACTATTGATGTGTGCGCAGGTTCGCGCCTGTACGCACTGTGGAACCGCTCCGCAGGCGACTGCCTGATGGACGCGGTGTGCCAGGCCGCGTACGGCGTGTCCGACCGCACCAACGTGCTGCGCGCCGCGTTGGCCGACGCGCTGCATCACGCGCACCGCAGGTATACTTATATCACCCGCCCGTTCCAATCTATTCATCATGATCAACCCATCACCGGCTCACTACAGAGCACGGGTCTCCTCTCAGAGAGAGAAGTACCACGCTGGCCATGTGCGGATTGATAGACTTCACACACCTTTGAGAACATAATGGAGAACTCTCAGGCATGGTGGTTTCCTCACGATGTTTTCCTTCACCGTTAAAGCAAGTAATTTAATTACTTAAAACGCACATAGCTCCGGAAAGTTAGTGGTGCGTGCCCGGGATCGAACCCCCGACCTCCGATTAGAAGGCGAGTCCGCGTTCTATCCACTTCGCTAGCCGCTCTATTGCCGAGTTCCAATTGGTATTTGGTAAACAATTTATTGGTGTTAGGAATTTGTAAATTGCTCAGATAGTCCCACCGCCGCCGACGAGGAAGCATTGTTCTTAGGGTTCCGTACCTCAAATGAAAAAAAGGAACTCTAATAGGATCACTTCGTTATCTTGTCTGTTAAGAAACCTGTGGGTTATTTCCCGTTGACCTAGCATCATGAAATTTGGCAGGTAGTTAGGTCTTATAGCACACGTAGAAGGAAAAATCCGAAAACCGTGACTTCTCGCTAATCGTCTGCAGTTGGACAAGTTGAACCTGCCCAGTAGCTGATTTTCAGACTCCTTAATATGTGTTGTTGAAGTTGGTTACTTGACGTGGAAGGCGACAAGATTAAAGTCAAGTCAAGTCAAATGATTTATTCAAAATAGGTAATAAATTACTCTTTTTGATGGTCAGATGTTGGATTTGTAAGATATAGTGGTGATAATTATCACGCAAACTTAAAACTAAAGCTACGAGGGTTCCGAACGCGCCCAGGTCTGAGAAGAGCCCACAGCAAACTCTAAAAAAGTATTATCTAAGAAGGTATTCTTTTTATTATCACCACTTTACAAAATCATAAATTAAACTTAAGTATTAGAACTATCACATAGCCGTTAAGTAACTCATTCCCAAGCTTGCTTATCATTTAAATAATCCTTTACATTGTAATAGGATTTTTCAATGAGCTTACGTTTGTGGCGGTTACCACAATAGAAACTAGATGGCGCTGTTCAATCGATGACGTAGTCCCGAACAAATGTACCGCCGATAGCAATCGCACTAACGGAGTTTTCTGCAATCTGGACTATATATAGAAGTTTCAAGACATAACCGTCGGCCCAGCTGGCGCTACCGAGCACAACCAACCGCTCGGTGGGAGATCTCCTCTTTGGTACGGTCGAGCCTGCACACCGCTCCCGTACACGTTTATATTAACAAGTTGATTTGTTAGTTTATAACGGAGATGTGGCTGTACAGTTTCTACGCGCGCTGGACGGCGTGGGAACGGCTGCAGGCGGCGCAGCTGCACTACCAACCGGAGGAAACGCAGCTACGTTCCGAGTGGTCGAGACTCGTGGCCGCCGCCGCGAGGCCGGGCACTGCGCTACACCAGGTACTCTCACTGACTGACTGACGTGACAAGTCAACTTGTTAGTCAATGACAGTGTCAGTTTTATTTTTTATTATATTTTTTTACTAGCTGATTCCCGCGACTTCGTACGCGTAGATTAAGGTTTTTAAAATCCCGTGGGAACTCTTTGATTTAAAGTAGCCTATGTCACTCTCCAGGTCTTAAACTATACCCATGCAAAAAATCACGTCGATCCGTTGCGACGTGATTGAATGACAAACCAAAAAACCAATAAACAAACAAACAAGATACAGGTACAAGTTAGCCCTTTACTGCAATCTCGCCTGGTTAAAATATATGGCGGCGGTAGATGTGGCGGTTGCCACAGTAGAAACTAGATGGCGCTGTTCAATCGATGACGTAGTCCTGAACAAATGTACCGCCGACAGTACTGGCACTAACAGAGTGTTCTGCAATCTGGACTATATATAGAAGTTTCAAGATACAACCGTCGTCGGCCCAGCTGGCGCTACCGAGCACAACCAACCGCTCGGTGGGAGATCTCCACCGCTCCCGTACATCTACTTAAGTTAAAAGCGTCACAAATGAAACCGTTTTTTGATTGAATTTGGAATGTTTTTGAAAACATTTTGGAATTGAATTTCGTATGTTTATTGAAAACATATTTGTGTTTGGTTAGTGACTCAAAATGGTTGACACCCACTGATATTTTACCTATAATATATAGGTAGTACGTAATACTACAGTAAAGTATGTTTGTGCACAGCTACACGTGTTCGCGCTCGCGCACGTGATGCGGCGGCCGATCTTCGTGTACGGCGTCGACATAGTCAACTCCTTCCGCGGGGAGGCGCTCGGCTACGCCAGATTCCAGGGTGAGTTGATTTGTGCACAGCTACACGTGTTCGCGCTCGCGCACGTGATGCGGCGGCCGATCTTCGTGTACGGCGTCGACATAGTCAACTCCTTCCGCGGGGAGGCGCTCGGCTACGCCAGATTCCAGGGTGAGTTGATTTGTGCACAGCTACACGTGTTCGCGCTCGCGCACGTGATGCGGCGGCCGATCTTCGTGTACGGCGTCGACATAGTCAACTCCTTCCGCGGGGAGGCGCTCGGCTACGCCAGATTCCAGGGTGAGTTGATTTGTGCACAGCTACACGTGTTCGCGCTCGCGCACGTGATGCGGCGGCCGATCTTCGTGTACGGCGTCGACATAGTCAACTCCTTCCGCGGGGAGGCGCTCGGCTACGCCAGATTCCAGGGTGAGTTGATTTGTGCACAGCTACACGTGTTCGCGCTCGCGCACGTGATGCGGCGGCCGATCTTCGTGTACGGCGTCGACATAGTCAACTCCTTCCGCGGGGAGGCGCTCGGCTACGCCAGATTCCAGGGTGAGTTGATTTGTGCACAGCTACACGTGTTCGCGCTCGCGCACGTGATGCGGCGGCCGATCTTCGTGTACGGCGTCGACATAGTCAACTCCTTCCGCGGGGAGGCGCTCGGCTACGCCAGATTCCAGGGTGAGTTGATTTGTACCAGAGACAACAATTTTTCTACCATTAATAAAAAAGACCGGTCAAGTGCGAGTAAAAAACACTTTTATGTAGACTACGCCATCTAGATGTGATTTTAGTAAATTAATTTTTTCGTGAACACTTTTTAATTTAGGCGAGATGTAAAAATGCTCTAAAAAATTTACGAAAAAATCTGTATGTATTTTTATTAAATTAATAAATTAGTAAATAATTACAAATAATGAAAAAAATTCCGCCTGAAGTTTTTGTTAAAATCGCATACGACTTGCAACGCAAATATATAATTATTTACCTACTTCACCCACAGGAATCTACCTACCTTTGCTGTGGGATCCGGAGTTCTGTTCCAAGTCACCATTGTGCCTCGGCTACACGCGCGGACACTTCTCCGCGCTCGTGCCCATTGAGCCTTATTCACATCGACACGCATACATCTGTCGGTGAGTCTCCACCTTCGGTATGGGATGGGGAGTGATGTTCCTAGCCGCCATTGGCCCCGATTCTCTAGTCTCTCTCTAAACTAAATTTAGAGTATCTGCATCCTTTTCTTTTTACTAATGCTAAAAAGGGAACGGAACATGACTTTCACATTTAAGACTCTAAATTTTAGTGCACAATACAAATTTAAACAGTAGGTTCGCGAGTGCGTGCTAAAATCACGGGTTTTACCATCTAAAAATTAAATTTAGAAATGTCAAACTGCTTCTGTCCTTTTCATATTACAATAGTAAGAAGAGGGTGCGAATACTCTAAAATTAGGTTGTGCTTAGAATCGGTGCCATTGTGTCTCTTTATTAGAATTAGAAACTATAAAACCCTTCTAAATAATATCTGTCCCGGCTGTACTCACGTGTTTAGTCGACGTTAGCCCGACTAGTTTCGAACCCATCCGGAGTCCTTTTTCAAGGGAGTCCGTTCGCGCACTTGCCGCGGTTTTGACTGGTTTAAACGCTACAAAACCCTTTTTTAACTGATGTTAAATAAAAGGGTTTTATAAAAAAGCAACTCCCTTTTTCAGCGGGAAAATTTCTTTATTTCATGGCAATAAGAGATTGTAAGCCGCGAGAAACCTCTAGCAAATAAATAAATGTAACATTTTACACAATAGAGCCTCAATAGCTGAACTGGTATAGGAGTGGACTGAAAACCGAAAGGTCGACGGTTCAAACCCCGCCCGTTGCACTATTGTCGTACCTACTCCTAGCACAAGCTTCACGCTTAGTTGGAGAGGAAAAAGGGGAATATCAGTCATTTAACATGGCTAATGTTAAAAAAAAAAAAAAAAAAATTTAAGTCACCGGTGTCCTTCTTTATACCGGCAGGGAGCAACAGGAGGAGGGCGAGGACACGACGTACCTGCCCCTCACGGACTCGGAAGGGAAGCTGCTGCCCGTACATTTCCTCACCTGTGACGAGGTGAGTGCAGTCGGGAGTTCGTTGTAACACTCTTGGCAGAGCGATGGTGCTCATCATGGTGGTGATCATCTTTAGGAATAGCCCTCCGATTGTGTAAGAAAAACGTATTTGATGATTTCTAAATGACAAGGTGGTTGGGTAACTTAGTAATTTTTATGCCGTTTTTAGGGTCCCGTACCTCAAAAGGAAAAACGGAACCCTTATAGGATCACTTTGTTGTCTGTCTGTCTTTCTGTCTTGTCTGTCAAGAAACCTACAGGGTACTTCCCGTTGACCTAGAATCATGAAATTTGGCAGGTAGGTAGGTAGATCTTATAGCTGGCTTTAGGGGAAAAATCTGAAAACCGTGAATTTGTGGTCACACCACACAAAAAAATTAAATTGTGGTCATGAACTAATAATTAGTATTTTCAATTATCAAAGTAAGATAACTATATCAAGTGGGGTATCATATGAAAGTGCTTCACCTGTGGATTCTAAAACAGATTTTTATTTATTTTTATGAATCATAGTTTTTGATTTATCGTGCAAAATGTCGAAAAAACACGATTGTACTACGGAACCCTCGGTGCGCGAGCCTGACTCGCACTTGGCCGGTATTTTAACCAGTATTATCTAGATTCTATGCCATATTTTGAACACTTATTTTGTTGTGTTTTGTTGTATTATTATTGTATTGTACTATGCTTGTCTGACTTTCGTAAGCGCTTGTATAAGTCTGAAGGCATTTCACTACGAAAGGATAATATTATTATTGATATTTGAGACTTTTTTCGCTGCTGGCTGAGCGGCTACTTGTTCACTCCACCACTGGGCTATGCAATTAAAACCATTGTTTACTGGAGCACATTTTTATTGTTATCAATTACAAAAGCATTCCTACCGCGCAAGCGTCTCTCACCGTCTGTACGACGTACTGTCTGTCGTCATGAAGTACATTTTGTACAGCTCTGCAATACGCCCTGCATGCACACATGTATTGTGCGTGTGTGTGTGCGCTACAGACTAAACCACTAACAGTAACCTTCGGTAATGGTTAACCAGATACGTCAGGATTACAGCCTTTAGATTAACTGAGCATTCGTGGGCGCACTAACAATATTCTCGCACACTACGAGAGACAACACAAACTACGTTCAATAATCACTATACCAACTCTCACCAACTATGAATCATAACACCGTCTCCAATGAGACTAGACACCCCTAAGTAACCCTACCTAGACCGGCTCCTCCCATCCCATCCCCATACCGGTCCCAGACCAACCAGCTAACACCACGACCTAGTCCTATAACCTCAACCAACTGAAACCACATTAGGTTACAACAACAAGTCTAAAACCTACAGTACGACACCCCGTGTTTACTGAGAAGCGCCTCTGGCAAGAGCCAAACGAATAATCAATCGTGATACTTTTGTTGTTTCGGATTGACTATGCTGCGTAGGCCCTACTGGCCGCTACAGCGTCAGCGTCACAATCGTGATACACCACGCGTCTAATTTTATAGTCTCACAACGACACGCGACGGTGGGGACGATGACGTGATGTTCAATGAGCAAACTATTTACAACTAAAAGACGGCACTGCCGTCAAGTCTAAATCAAAAAAAAATACAAATACAAAATAAATTCATCGTTATCGTCAAAAAATTCTGCCCTTTGATCGCTGTTTACATTTTTTCACAACCAATCAAAGGGCAGAATTTGTTGACGATTACGATAACGATGAATACGTTTTTCTTACACAATTGGGGGGCTGATTGGGGCGCCTCACGAGCTTTCGCGACTTCTCTCAGCTGGCTGCCAGCCTGGTTCACTCGTGCAAGGGAGCTGGATCTTCGTAGCTTTTGTGATATTCGTGTCCTTACATATTTTTTCAGTTTTCCCCTCCAATTATAATATAGGTACCTTCAAGACAAGAGTGAATAGGCATCTTCTAGGCGAGCGCGCTCCATCTTAGGCTGCATCATCACTTGCCACCAGGTCTGATTGCAGCCAAGCCTTAGTCTATAAATTAAAAAAAAAAATCTTCAGTCTGTCCATGGTAGGTCGCCAACAAAATAGTATGACGTAAATATAGATTTTCGTGATGTTTATATGATATCGTATAGTGAATGTGATATCGTATATTTTCAAAGGTAGCGGAGGAGGAGGCCGTAGTGCGGCGCTGGGTGACGTCACGTGCCAGTAGCGGCACCTTCGCGGCCGCTCAGCGCCTGCACGCCAGACCCCTGCTACAGGCGCAGATGCTGGAAGAGTGGCTCAACCACTATAGAAGACTCGCGTAAGTATATTCGTCCTTCAAAAGTGGCGCAGGCCGTGGTGCGTCACTGGATGACGTCACGCGCCTGTAGGAGAGGAGAGATTTTTTTCTGGAAGGAAACCCGTGCTCAGTAGTGAACCAGATTATTTAGGTTATTAATGATGATATTCAAAGTCAAATTATTTATTCAGAATAGGTTACATATTACGCTTACTGATAGTCAAAATTGTTAATTTGTAAGATGATATGATATATTAGTGGTGATAATTAATTACGTACTTAAAACTAAAGCTACGAGGGTTCCAAACGCGCCCAAGGCTGAGAAGAGCCCACACAAACTCAGCTACCATTTTCCTCAGTTACAGTTACTAGCCACTCTACCACTAGAAGGTGCATGAGCCCGTCCGTCTGTCTGTCTGTCTATCTGTCAGTCACCACTCACCAGGCTGTATCTCATGAACCGTGATAGTTAGACAGTTGATTTTTTTTTTAATTTTCACTTGTTTTTTCCAGGCAACAAACCCGAGGCCCGTTCCCGCCAAGACTCCATACAGCCGCGGAGTTCTCATCCGACGCGGACACAGACGACGAGTAACACACACATAAACACACACAATAACATGCCACAGACACACAAACATGCAGCTATATCCACCTTAATTCTTACATACTAAGGCTTGTATTTTATGGAGAAGTTTCTCGATGTTATTCATATCATTTACTTAACGCAATTTAATTATTAAAGAATACATCAAAACTACACTACTGGTCGAGAACAAAAGATCCAGAAGTAGCAAAACGCAAAAAAAAACCTTTTTTTTGTCGTGTGTAATATAATTATATAGATGGGTCTCAAAAAGTTGTTTTTGAAATGTGATATTTGCTCATTTTTCTATGAAAATCAGAAAAATGATATGTTAACTAGCTACACTTTAGCAAGCCAATATCCTGCGATATAATATGAGTTTGAAAATGATAATGTTACGCTTTCATCAAAGACTAATGAAATAAAATAGACAGTAAACATGATGTCAAATTATGGCACTCATAGTTATCTTGTGATTATGTATTGCTGGCTAAAATGCTAATAAATTTGCTAACTGTAGCTAAAAGCACAGAGTAATAAAATGAAACAAGTTTCCTATATGAGCTGACTTTTTCGTCATAAAATTAAAAATAATACGCTTTCAGTTGTTGCATTATGTTTTGATTATAATATTATCTTCTAAACTAATTTACTTGTAATTAGTATTGTATTTATTACAACAAATATTGTAATAGTTTATACAAATAATCACCGAAAAATAGGAAAAATCGAGAAATATGCAAGTTTTTTTTTTCATTCAAAAAAAAAGAAAAATCTTGCATTTTTCAACTCACACACGCATTTTTCGTATTAAACTATGGAAAAAAATAATATCAATGTCTAATACATTTTATTAATATTATGTACCTTTACGTTTTCTCGGGCCGCGTCGTCTTTTATTATTATATACGGTTTTTTTAAACTAAATATTCACGGATAGGAGAAACTCAAAAAATGACTTTTAGAGCGTACTTAAACTTGTATTACACTAGGGACTAAAAGAAAAGGAAACACGGTATACTAAGAATCAGTTTACGGTATACTCAATACCCGCAGGAGCCGGAAGAAACCCACACAAAGGATTTAACAATACAAAAATGTATGACAAATTCGGCTGCATCTGGCAGATCGCAGAAATGCAGCAGACATACAAATAAACTTGATCTCTGCTGACGTCATAAAAACATTTCGATGCGATCCATTCTGCCTAATCTTTCTCGTACAATGTCAATACTGAAAAATTAACTTCGTTTTATTTTTATTGTCACGTGTGTTTGCGAGGGCGCCGTCTAACTTTTTCTTTTAGTCTATGCATTGTTCTAACTTGCATACGAATTTTCACCACAGACTAAAAACACGGAGTCACACAAAATTAACGTAAGGAAAGCAGAGTCTATTAAAGTAAAAGTAAAAAAATATTTTACGATACTGTACAGAGAGTATAAGGTTCTATTAATATTTATTGTATTCTTTCGGTTGTATGTAAATATAAATAACTTGTGCCAGTAAAGAAACGAATCGAAACGAAGCGGTGCTAATCATTCCGTCTCGCTCACACATTGTACACAGGTATAATGTGCGAGTGAGGCAGAAAGCGTAATGCTGCCATTTTAGATACATTTCTTTATTGGCATGGGTTAGAGAAAATTGTTTATTTTTTGTTTATGATATTGTTAATTGATTCTATACATATAGTATAGTTATATAGATCGTCTCGCTACTTAGTGCATAGGGTTTTTCGCCTTTTTGGGAATTACAAGTTGATGGGTTTGAGATTTGTATAGATTGATGGCATAAATACAGGAAATTCAGGGTTCGGGAACCGGTTCATTTTCGCAACCGGTTTTGGTCATCGACCGAATGAACCGGATATGAGTGCGGTTTAGGTTACAGTTGTTCCATTGATGCGTAGTGGAGATTTTGAGCCCTGTGATTGACCAATTCACGATCCGCTCCGCGTCAGTGGAAACGGACCCTTAAAACCAAATATTTTCTTTTTAATTGAAATTATCCTTAACCAGCTTATAACGCGATACTAACTGCTTTTTCAAAACCGGTTCCGAGCCCTGACGGGAATAGCAAGAGGCATTAAAGCTAGACACAACGGCACGAGTCGGTTGCATCGGACGAGCCGAAGAAACGTGGATGACTTCATTAGCATGTACCGTAATTATTCGACCCGAAAAATGCATTGCACCATGTAAAGTATAACTCGTGCCAAGAAAGAAACGAATCGAGACGAAGCGTCGATAATCATTCCATCACACTCACACATTGTGCACAGTATAGTGGGTAAGTGAGAAGGAATGACTAATGCTGCCATTTTAGATTCGTTTCCTTAATTATGTGTTGAAGCTTTAATATAGGATATCGATGAGGGATTAAAGCAGTATGTTTAAATGCTCCGTTCATGAAATAGAATTTAATTTATTATTAATAGCAAAATACACTTAAAAGTAAATTAATAAAGAGTTGAATAGTTAAAGTGAAATAGAAAGTTGTTATTTTTCAGGGTTTATTACCCATACCGCTCGCTGTAACATCGAATTTGACTCTAACAGCCGTACTCAGAGTCGCTTAAGCGTATCTTAAGATTAAGTTAAACGAGACAGAGCTATAGCTCTCACATAAATCTATCTCGTTTTAACTCAATCTTAAGTATCGATTAGCGACTCTGAGTGCGGCTGTAAAACTTACTTCACTCACAACTTCGTTAACGGTCGAAATTATTGATTACTAATCTATCGATAGGTTACTTAGCAACGTTGTTATTTGTCAAAAATGTCCATACAACATTTGACTTGAAAAACAACGTTGCTAAGTATCTCATCGCCAGATTACAGATAGATTGATTATTTATTCATTTCGACCAGAAGTTAGCAACATTAGTATAGTATAGCAAACACTATACTTGGACCCGAAGCGCTTAGTGGGAAAACGGTGGTGGTGGGAAGCGAAAGTCGACGTATCCACCAATCGCGTGCACTCGCGCCGACTGATCAAACAATCGCACGGACCCGCCGTTCGCCAGCCAATCGCGTCTTGACTCCAGTTATAGTGCATTCAAAATAAACTGGCGTGTTTCCACTTGAGACCGTCATTAGCAATAACAACAGGATTACATTCGACATCCCACGTTTACAATAGGAGTAATAGACTAAACACTCATAGAACCCATTCATTATTAAAGGAGCCTTTAACCTCATTCTGTTGATACTTTTAAATTCACCCGCCACGACTTTGTTAATGACGGTCTCGAGTGGAATCACGCCAGTTTATTTTGAATGCACTATACTTGCCGGGCACTCTACATTGAGTTACTTTAGCAAGATGTGACAAAGCATACCTGTTAATATTTGAATAGACCACGAAGTTTAGAATGAACGAAGAATATAGGTTTACTTATAAGGTGGAGTTCGCGCTCTTCTTACATACTCGAAGCAAATACTTTATCGGCTGCCGAGCGAGAGCGAAAGATTGGGCACTGGAGTCCGACCTCTTATTTTAGAATAGAATAGAATATAATGTTTTTTTTATTCATGTAAACTTTTTACAAGTGCTTATGAATAGTCAGGTAGTTTTAATTGACCACTGGTTCGGAATGCCGTTATTCTATTGTAGGTATTTGCTTCAAGTACCTGGGTGATCGAAGCGCTCGATTTTTCTCTAATATACATTCATGTTGGCCTGCTAGCCGCCCATTTCTGCTTTGTTGAATAGCGGACCTAAAGATAACCCTGTTATAAGTCCCGCAAATTGCTATTGCGCTGGATCCATGTCTCATTAACACCGAAATGACGTCATTTATTTAAGTAAAAATATACCATCCGCTCGAAACTTCAGTCTAGTGCTGACGTCACTAAAATGGCGGCCACGCACATTAGCAATTTGAGGGACTTATAACATTTGGACAGAATACTTAACACAATCAAATTCGATGTTAGCGCAGGCGCCTCTACTTAATAGTAAGTTTTGTTAGCTTCCAATCAAAAGATAGTAAATTATGTTTTGTGTTCGGATGTTCGTCACAGAGTCCAAGCTGATATTTTCTCTTAGGTAATTAAAAAGTAAAAACACGTACAATTTAATTTTTAATTACGTACCTTATAAATAACCTGTGTATGTATAACCTACAAATTTTAATCAATAAAGCACTTATTTTATGAAGCGTTCTTTCTTTTCTGCTCTCTTCACGCTCTAACTCTTCAAGCTCCAAAATGTTCCTTGGCGATTGGCGTGTTTTAAAGGAAGGAGATGTAATGCAACGGGGGGACGCCCCGCTCGCCCGCAGTCCGGTACGGGATAGTGCGGGTGTGTGGGGCACCCCCCCCCCCCCTTATACCCCGATTGCTATCTCGACCTGTCGCGTACTATAGGTAGGTATCTTTCAAAAAGCTAGCAACGATCGCTCGTATGGTGATGCAGTATGCAGTGAGTTGATGAGTTAGGTATCAGCTAAAAGCGTATTGCCACAGTTTTATTGCTGTAGAAAAAAAACTTCGATTGGTGTGTTATGCCGAAAAGGAAGGAGACGCAACGCAATAATGACTGGGCGAATAGATAACAATATCGCGATTCGGGCGCATTGCTTCGCCAGTTATAATTTACCTACCTACCACAAATCTATGAAGATGTGGCTTTGCAACGATGCAGGAAAGCCGGAGGATTTTATTCATAAAATTAGATGCCTAAGTATCTACATAAGTCAATGATTTTGTTTTAGGATATCTTAAAAATACCAACCTAGTAGGTAGGTACCTAGGTATATTTCTAGCTTTGAGAAATTATTGTATAATCCCTAAAAGTTAGTACATAGTTGTTCAACTAGTACAAAAATGGGGGAGTCCCTGTCCTAGCCGTAGGCATACTCTTTTATTTCTGGTCGGTGGGCATACTTCCTTCCATAATCCCCTGTTAGGTAAAGTAAGTTTAGGAATTGACTAATCTAATTTGGTTTGGATATATATTTAATAGAAGTTTGAAAAGTCAAGTCCGGTTTAAAATAATATTATCTTTAAATCCTATAGGCCAAGGTAAACTAACAAGGCTTGCGGAACGTTGCGATTGTGATAAGAAACGAACACGATTATTCTAAACGTCGCGTAACTTCTGAACGCACGCGCGTTTTCTGACAGCTGCTGAGTGCGGGCACCTAAGGCGGGCACAGAAGTGTTGGGTAAAAAAAAATAGGAGGTGCAGTGCAGTGCTCGCCGATTTCTTTTTCTTAAATTAAACTTAATAAATGTGTTTTGTGAATCAGACTTCTACTTATTATAAGCAAAATGTTAGTGTGTATAAATAATTTTAGTTTGTGATGAAGCATGAGAAACGTTTTCAATAGCCTGTTTGTTGTGCAGTCGTGACCGGTGTGGAATAAAAAAAAACAATATGGGTGAGTACGCCGGCTGGTGTTCTATTTTATTCTAGGCTCTAGTACGGACGGCTCTCCACTCACTACCAGGTTAATCTTCTAGGTTCCCTATAAACTTCCTATTGGAAATTGAAATTTTGGGATGCTTTGTGTCCGCCTCTGGTATGTTCAAAATATCGATTTTTCTCATGCCTTTCTTCCAAGAAATTCGATCGATAGTTCATTAAACAATACGAAATTCTTTACGTGTTGCTTTACAAACATTATATCGTAATACGAGATAGTTATCGTAATTTTTAACTCAAGTTTTAGGTAAGTTTTCAGTTAACCATAAATAACTTTGTTAAAGTTATAATTGAATTGCCAAAATTATCCAATTATATTATTTTAAGTAAGTAGTTACCTACTTATATTTACGTAATTCTGAAGAATACAAATTTCCTTCTATTTTATAGAAAATAGTGGTGATATGGAGTAATACCTAATAAGTACCTAGTTATATTATACTTAACAATAATTTTTGCAAAACTTTTAGATAGTTAATAGTCTGTATGTAACACAGTTAGTAGTGGCATACTAAGTGGTTTGTGTTAAAGCAAGTGATTATATCACTACACAATGGTTCACTAATCACAATGGCCTTGGGTATGTTGTCACTAGGAAGTTCTTGCGTTGCTATTTGCTGAGACTCACATTTTGTTAATGTTTGCAGAAGTCAAAAATGCATTCTTATGATAAGATAAAATGTCTCTTTCCCTACAAATATAATCCTACTAAGTACTTAATTAATATTATGAAATATGTAAGCTGATATAGCCTAGCTGTGATAGCCTAGTGGTTAGGAAGTCCACCTTCTAATCTGAGGTCGGGGGTTTGATACAGGACACGCACTTCTAACTTTTTGGAGTTATGTGTGTAATTAATTCAATATCACTCGCTTTAACGGTGAAGGAAAACATCGTGAGGAAACCTGCATGCCTGAGAGTTCTCCATAATGTTCTCAAAGGTGTGTGAATTCTGCTATACCCGCACTTGGCCTACACCCTTCTCATTTTGGTTTGGGAACAGACCCGTGCTCAGTAGTGAGGGTTGATGACGATGATGATGATTCATGAATAACAGGCAGAAATTGAATAAATAAATAAATGAGTGCAGTCACAAGAGGTGCTTCTGTTGAGAGCCACTGATATCAGTGACTTAATTACCTGCCGTGTGCATGTTTTGATACTGCTATCAACAGGAAATATAATGTATAATTAATACAACTGTTAGATTAATTACTTCATTAATTTAATATGAATTATTTAATTTATTTATAATTATAGCTGTATTTTTATTTAATTTATTGAACAAAACATTTTTGGGCGTTGGGCAGGTTTCCTCGTGATGTTTTCCTTCAACGTAAACGCTAGTGATATTTTATTACTTCATCATTATCTCCATAAACCAACCTATGTCCACTGCTGGAGATAAGTCTCTTGTAAGGGCTTCCATACGCCACAATCCATTGGCTCCCTGCGTCTCGTTCGATGCCATTTGTCCACCTAGTGGTAGTGGGGAACTACCAACGCTGTGCTGTCCTGTGCGAGGTCTGCATTCCCTTGGAACCCCAATGTCTATCGGCTTTTCAAACTACCATGCCCCATGCACATTACCATTTCAGCTTCGCACCCGTTGAGCTATGTTGGCTACTCTAGTTCTCGTACAGATCTCATTTCTGATTTGATTATGTAGAGAATACTGCATACCCCTAACTAATTAATTAAACTTTCTGACTGCTACTCGTCTAATAATATCGGTATTGATTGCTCTGGATAGTGGATAGGTATTATTTAGTTAGGAGGGCTTCAGTACCCTCCGAATATTTGGCGAGCCGGATTATTTGGGGGCGAAGAGATCGTTTTATTAGATTATTTGTATTAGCCGGGGACAGACGGACGGACGATGGTTAACAAAGGTAGGGTGTTGTACTGAGTTTATTGTTGTTGCTAGATATTTTTGAGAATAGCCAGAAACAAATCCTGAAAGACGTTATTTATTTAATTTAATTTATGAAGCGGATCAACAAATTTTTGTAAAGCTGGCTATGGATTGGCGGTTTCTCTGGTGCTGCAAATGTTTATGGGCGGCGGTAATCACTTCACATCAGATGCCCCACCTACACGATTGCTTGCTATTTTTATTTAAAAAAAACCGGCCAAGTACGAGTCAGGCTCGCGCAAAGAGGGTTGCGTAATACAGTCGTATTTTTCCGACATTTTGCACGATAATTCAAAAACTATGATGCATAAAAATAAATAAAAATATGTTTTAGAATGCACAGGTGAAGACCTTTCATATGATATCCCACTTGATATAGTTATCTTACTTCGAAAATTGAAAATAGTAATTATTAGTTCATGACCACATTTTTTTTGTGTGATGTAACCACAAATTCACATTTTTCAAATTTTTCCCCGAATGTCTGCTACAAGACCTACCTACCTGCCAAATTTCATGATTCTAGGTCAACGGGATGTATCCTGTAGGTTTCCTGACAGACCGACAGACAGACAATGAAGTGATCCTATAAGGGGAAAACTGATGCTGGAAGGGTGTTCCAAGTCTTAGTGGTTTGAATCAGAAATGAGGAGACAAATCGCTTCGTACCTACGTATCCGTGGAATTTAGACTACGTACGGGCATATTATATTATTCTGTGGTACGGGTGCAAACCTTGGCGATGTCTTGCGGTACGATGGATACCTTTTGAGGTATGTTTCACTTGCAATGTACTGAGTTGAAACTTCAACCAGATTGTGTGTGTAATTACGAGGCATCGGAAAAGTATCGACGAATGTGCGTCGTAGCGGGACGATATTATATATCGTATCGTGTTAGTTGTGGAGTGTCGTGTTACGTTCGCAGTCGCAACTCGAAGTGTAGGTACCACGCGGGGAGAGCTTGCGAAATGTGTGACCAAGTGTTGACACATCTGTCGATGAGCATCTGTCACAGATGAGCTAGTTATTACTTACTAGCTGATACCCACGACTTCGTCCGCATTGATTTAGGTTTTTAAAAATCCCGTGGGAACTCTTTAATTTTCTGGAATAAAAAGTAGCGTATGTCCTTCCCCGGGATGTAAGCTAACTCTGTACTAAATTTCATCAAAATTGGTTGAACTGAGGCCATGAAAAGCTAACAGACTCACAGACACACTTTCGTATTTATAATATTAGTATGGATTCGTTCTGCCTCGTTCGACTGCTGATGACGAGGCCCTGGGTTCGATTACCGGGTCGGGCCAAAAATAGGTATTGGGGTTTTCTGTTAAGACATTCTCGGTATTAGCCCGGAGTTAGGAAGTTGCCGGTGTGTCAGCCCCGTGCCTCGGAGAGCACGTGAAGTCGATCCTGCGCCTGATCTCTCTCTGGTCGTGTCGGATATCCGACCATCGGGCTATGAGAGTGAGGAACAGAGAGTACACCTGGTTTGCGCACACTCTTGTGCACTATAATATCTCCCGCGCAGTTGGCTTATCCCTATGGGGATTGGCCGCTGTGGCCGAAATTCGGTCGGGAGGACATTTTTTTTTAAAGAATATTAGCCATGTTAAATGAGTTATATTCCCCTTTCCTCTCCAACTAAGTGTCAGGCTTGTGCTAGGAGTAGGTACGCCAATAGTGCAACGGGCGGGGTTTGAACCGTCGACCTTTAGGTTTTCAGTCCACACCTTTAGCTATTGAGCTAGTTGAGCTATTTGAGGCTCTATCTATTATCATTATCATACTTACTTACTAGCTTACCACACAAATTTTAGCCCCCTATTTCAATTTTCAAATCTAATAGGGGTTGAATTTTCAAAAATCCTTTCTTAGCGGATGTCTTCGTCATAATAGCTATCTGCATGCCAAATTTCCGCCAATTTTGCCAAACCGTGGTGGTAACTTGACTTGTCATGTAACTGTACCTTAGTTTTCACATAACATGGTATTAAAGCGCTCGTTGCTTTCTCGCACCAGCAGTTGACGGTTACGGAACGATCAAGTGCATTCACTTGTTGTCATTTGGTAACTGTGTTGCAACTCGCAATACCCACTGTCAGTACTCTGTTGCAACTTGTAACACTACCGTCTACCGCGTGTTGCTATATTGTTGCACGCTACATTGTATGGATTGCAATTTTTCACGTTCCCTCTGGCACAGTGTCACGGTTGTGAAACTTGTGACAAAACCTCGAGGCTTCAGCTACATGGGTGGGGTTGCCCAGCGAGTCACACCCAATCGTGTCACAGACCACAGTGTGACCAAAGTGGACTAGAGTGAGGCAACTTTCGATTTGATCCTGAATCGACGATATGTCAAATATTAGGCTATGGTGACGTTAAATCATACAAAAATAGGGCTACATTAAAGCGTCAAATGTAGTAACATTTGACGCCTACTGTAAGCGGTGTTAGCCTGGTGGTTAAGACGTCCGCCTTCTTTTCGGGAGGTCGAGGTTTGATCCCAGGCACGTACCTCTAACTTTTCGGAGTTATGTGCGTTTTTAAAACAATTAAATATCACTTGCTTTAACGGTGAAGGAAACATGGTGAGGAAACCTGCATGCCTGAGAGTTCTCCATGTTCTCAAAGGTGTTTGAAGTCTGCCATTGGGCCAGCTTGGCTGACTATGACCTAAACCCTTCTCACTCTGAGAGGAGACCCGTGCTCAATAGTGGGCCGGTAATGGGTTGATGATGATGATGAGTGACGTCGAAGCCTCGACACTTTGTTAAAGTCAAAGTCACATAATTTATTCAAAACAGGTAATAATTAATAACTCTATTTTTGATAGTCAGAGGTTCGATTTGTAAGATATAGTGGTGATAATTATTACGCAAACTTAAAACTAAAGCTACGAGGGTTCCAAACGCGCCCAGGTCTGAGAAGAGCCGACAACAAACTCAGCCGGGTATTCTTTTTATTATCACCACTTTACAAAATTATTTTGTTAGAAGTTTACATTAGAAAGTAAAAGGTAAAACCAATTTATTGGTAACTACAAGAAATATTTGCAGTACAATCTGTTGCATTTATTTTGAGTCGTTCTACATTAGGATAGTACGACTTCCTAGCTACGCCTTATGTAACGTGAATATGTAATCGCTGAGTGGATACAGTGGATAGAAACTGCCTTTTATCGGCCAATAGTGCCCAATTTGTATGGAGTGTAGGGTGACCAGGCGCTGCTCTATACACTCGGGACATCAGCTGTGACACATTACGCTATACATATATACAAACATATCAGTACCCTTATCATAAATGCGTTTGTTGGTTTGTCCTTCAATCATGGTGCAACGGATTGATGTGTTTTTTGCATGAGTATAGATAAAAACTTCGAGATTGGAATTTTCAAAACGTAAATCCACGTGGACAAAGATGCGAGCATCAGCTATAAGTCCCGCAAATTTCTAATACGTGTGGCCGCCATTTTTAATGTGGGCCATTTTAGTGACGTCAGCACTAGACTAAAGTTTCGAACTGATGGTATATTTTTACTTAAATATATCATCGATCGTTTCGATGTTAATGAGACATGGTTCCAGCGCAATAGCAATTTGCGAGACTTACGGTACGCTGTACGACATAAAGACGGAATGTTTTAGTAGTCAATCATGGTGTCTCTACTCTCTAGGCGAGTGGGTTGGGCACAGATAAGTCAGGTTAACGAAACCAATAAGTGGGTGAAGGCGAACCGGCGCACGCGCATCTACCGAGTCACCCAAACACAGATATATATTGTAAGGTACAGAATATCGATACCGGTTGTTCGATGAACATGTTACTTAACTAATGTGTCCATTAATTCGATTTGGGGGAAACCTGCTTAGATAAAGGTTGACATATTAGCGTTCATTACAAAAAAGTGCGCGATGGTATATACCTATACATATGTCTATGTCTTAGTATTTTTTTTTTATTTTTTTATTCAGATACAAGTTAGCCCATGACTGCAATCTCACCTGATGGTAAGGGATGATGCAGTCTAAGATGATAGCGGGCTAACCTGGAAGGGGTATAGCAGTTTTTATTAAACCCGTACCCTTTGGTTTCTACACGGCATCGTACCGGAACGCTAAATCGCTTGGTGGCACGGCTTTGCCGGTAGGGTGGTAACTAGCCACGGCCGAAGCCTCCCACCAGACCAGACCAGAAATTTAGAAATAATAAAATTCCAAACCCCTGCCAGGAATCGAACCCGGGACGTCCCACTAATAAGACCACAGCGCTCACGACTGCGCCAGTGAGGTACTAATAACTTACAATTACCATCTTTTTATCCTTTACTTTTTACTACGGATTTGTTACGGACGAGATACTACGGATAGGTTAGTTTTGTCTTGGAAAATCAATAGTTCCCACGGGACTTTTGAAAACCTAAAGTGGGCAACGCGGGCGAAGCCGCGGGTATAGCTGATGCCCGATGATAAATAATATACAGATGTCGCTATAGAAAGCTATTTTTAACAGTGAAATAATTAGTTTCAGTTAATCTTCTTAAGACATAGTGATAACTGATGATAAGGGAATGTTTACCAAGTATGTTGTCATCGGGTCAACATTCATGCCTACCATTTCATATAACCATAATATGTCTCGAAGTTTTAGTTTTAATTGATTTGTTGTTTGTATCAAATTTAATTGCTCCTTATCAGTTACTAGCATATGCTCGCGACTTCGTGCGCGTGAATTACACAAATTTCAAACCCCTATTTCACCCTCTTAGGGATTGAATTTTCGAAAACCCTATCTTAGCGGATGCCTACGTCAAAATAGCTATCTGCATGCCAAATTTCAGAATGAGCCGTCCAGTAGTTTGAGCTGTACGTAGATTGATCAGTCAATCAGTCAGTCACCTTCTCCTTTTATATATACAGATTTATGGGTACTCATTATTTATTTGCATCGTCAAGGTCTCAGCAAAATATAAATACATAATATATACTAATTTCAATTAATTAGTTGCTTTACACGCTTTATACAAGTAAGTTTGTTTTTGGACTTTGTTAGGATCTGAGCAATGACGTACTATATCTAAATATATAAAAGGAAAAGGTGACTGACTGACTGACTGACTGATTGACTGACTGACTGATCTATCAACGCACAGCTCAAACTACTCGACGGAATGGGCTGAAATTTGCAGATATAGATTTGGGCATGCAGATAGCTATTATGACGTAGGCAACCGCTAAGAAAGGATTTTTGAAAATTCAACCCCTAAGGGGGTAAAATAGGGGTTTCAAATTTGTGTAGTCCACGCGGACGTAAGCTAGTTTAGGTATATATCACTACCCTTATTATATAGTGTGGGTTCTTTTTAACTGCGACCATGTCCATCCATCCACCACCGACCATCCAGTACCTACTCGGTGCCATCCACGAACCACTCCCTCTCCATCATCCAGAGCTCCTCTTGGAGGCCAGGGCTCGCGGGGTGACTTCTTCTCCACGTTCCTTATCCTCCACACCTTCGGCGAACAATGCTTGGCATGCAGTACCCTGCAGCAACAGGATTGAGAAGTTAAACCACTCCGGTCTTTAAGTGTGCGTTGCGCCTTAGATTTACTTACTTTCAATTTTCAGAAAGCAGATCCAATAGGACGCATGAGCGGGCAATTAGTTTTACTACATTAACATCTTTTAACCGCAGATTGGATCGGAAATTACATTTCCGGGTATCGCACCTTCCATTCTCTGGTGACCTCAAAGCTCTCAAACTATCTAATTTCATCCAAATCAACGTAATGCTTGGCTTTCTTCCACAATCCGCTATGCCAGATCGTTTCTTTTGTGTACGTTACATGAAATCATATATAAAATAGATAGGTTTAATAAAATCTCTTAATACAGATTTGGGCAAATAGAGATCGCAGTTACAGGTACCTACCTAGGTAATGTACCTACCTACATCGACCTTTAGACGGAGATAGCAAATTTGTAGAGCACTGTCTCTGTCGTTGAGATCGACAAAACATGTAATGTAGATATGAGCGACAGAGACCGAATTATCTCATCACCATCATCATCATCAACCGATAGACGTCCACTGCTGGACATGGTTCTTTTGTAGGGACTTCCACACGGCCCTTGCGACTCGTCTGATGTCTTCCGTCCACCTAGTGGGGAGGGTCCAAATTATCTACAAAGCCGAAATGTCATTCTTAAGGCCGATGTACATTATTTTCTGCCGCGTACTGTACAGCCAAATTCTGCCTCTTAGCTCTTAGCATGCAATGTGTTATGATATACCTAACAATGTGTACATAGTTTTAATGTGAGTTTCATGCAGTTACACCGTTTTGCTTGTCAGCTCCTCAATTTATCGAAATGCCAGTAATTTCGAACAATTGAACAGCGTATAGGCACGGTGTAAGCGTTCCGGGACAGTCGGTCGGCGATCCCGGAAATGTCCGTATATAGAGTGGCGGTGCATGAAGTACCTAGTTAGCTGCGGCTGTCACATCCGCCGCGACACGGGTCAACTGTACCTGGCAGCTTTACTTATCTCGAAAATAGGTGATATATGTGTCAACTAGCTTATGCTCGCGACTTCGTCCGCGTGGACTACACAAATTTCAAAACCCAATTTCACCCCCTTAGGGGTTGAATTTTCAAAAATCCTTTCTTAGCGGATGCCTACGTCATAATAGCTATCTGCATGCCAAATTTCAGCCCGATTCGTCCAGTAGTTTGAGCTGTGCGTTGATAGATCAGTCAGTCAGTCAGGCAGTCAGTCACCTTTTCCTTTTATATATTTAGATAATTTAGTGAACAAAATGTTACAACATGAAGACACATGGATGCTTGCTGCAAGCTTTATGGAAAAAATAATAAGCTCTAAAGAGGAAGAAGAAAGGCGAAGAGAAAAACAAGTTAAATAGGAATTATATTATAGACAATAATGTTACTGTGTTTAGGCTGAAAGGCGGGCACACGGCAAACAGTGCGACAGAAGGGGTTTTTAGCCGGTAAGAGTCCGGCTCTACCTTTGGGTGTCCATGAGGATTTTCCCCTTCTGTATTAAAAAAAAAAAGCTTTACTATGTAACCACAGTTCACGACACTTGGGAAACTTGTGACAAAACGTCGAGGCTTCATCTACACTCATCATCAACCGATAGGCGTCCACTGCTGGACATAGGTCTCTTGTAGGGACTTCCACATGCCACGGTCTTGCGCCGTCGCCATCCAGCGGCTCCCTGCGACTCGTCTGATGTCGTCCGACCACCTAGTGGGGGGTCTTCCAACACGGCGTCTTCCGGTGCGAGGTCGCCATTCCAGCACCTTGAGACCCCAACGTCTATCGGTTTTACGAACTATTTGCCCTGTCCATTGCCACTTCAGCTTCGCAACCCGTTGAGCTATGTCGGGTTACTTGATTTGATCACGTTCATTCAACTACACTGGCAGCCGTCAAATGTTACCTACTTTTGACGCTAGGTAGGCTATGAAACGACTAGGTTTCTTTAATTTCACACCTGAAATTAGGAAGTAGGTACCTACTTCGCTAGTACTTAAATCTGTTTCTGCTTTCTTAAAGCTATTTCTGTGGATTTCACGTCACCCATAGACTATTATTTGACAGATTGTCTCACTCTAGTTCATTCTGCTATAACTCTCTCTTTGCGTCGTATTTCCTCATTGCAGAGGATCGTGACCGTCTCCTAATGTGAATTAAATTATTGTATTTAAAGTTTTACATTATTAAAAACTAACAAGACTTAAATTATGTTGGATTCGTGAAGATAATGAAGGTGAAGCAACTGAAAACCTAAACAAAAGCTATTTTGGGCCAACGGCGACGTATGCGGGAAGATACATTAATGACCTAAGTGATAACAACGCCGAAATGTAAGGATATTTAGAGAAATATACTTACTCGAAGAATCATTGTTGGCTTATTGATTTGTTGGTTTGTCCTTCAATCACGTCGCAACAGAGAAACGGATCGACAGGATTTTTAGCATGAGTATAGTTTTAGACCTGGGGAGTGACATAGGCTACTTTTTATCCCGGAAAATCAAAGTTCCCACGGGATTTTTAAAACCTAAATTCACGCGTTCGAAGTCGCGGGCATCAGCTAGTATGCATATAATTTTACTTACTGCCTACTTAGGTACTTTAGTTAATTAGGCTTGAGTCTGTAATCTTATTTACTAGGTCTCAGCTCAGACCAGTAGATTATAGATTATAGATCGCAAGTGTTTCGCCTAGGCGTGATAACTTTCATTTCCGTCTAACTCTATATTAATTATTATGGGTTTAGCTTCAAGTTGTCTGACTTCTAGTCTATAGGCTCCCGTCAGATCAGGAAGTGTTCTTAAAGTTGGGACATGGTGTCGAATAAAAAGTATCGATGTTTTACGAAAAAAAGCATCGAAATAAATCTGTCGATGCTATAAAGTTTTTATAGCAGCTTTTCAAATATGTTAAGGCTTCTTCACGGAATTCACGAAAATGTGTTTGTTTGCTGGTTTGCCCTTCAATCTCTCCGCAACTGCGCAATGGATTGATGTTATTTCTACATGGATATAGTTAAAGACCTGGAGTGTAACAGACTAATCAAATCGAGAAATCAAATATATCCCCGGAATTTTTAAAAACCTAAATCTAAACGAATGAAGTCGCGGGTATCATCCATACTTAATATTATAAATGCGAAAGTGTGTCTGTCTGTCTGCTAGTTTTTCACGGCTCAACCGTTTAACCGATTTAGACGAAATTTGGTACAGAGCTGAGATAGCTTGCATCCCGAGGAAGGACATAGGCTTTTTATCTCGGAAAATGAAATAGTTCCCACGGGAATTTAAAAACCTAAATCCACGCGGACGAAGTCGCGGGCATCATCTAGTTTAAAATAACTTAATTAATTTTTGTTGTTTTTTCTTTTTCTTAGATCCACAAATGCCCGGTGTATGTTGGTTTCTTTAGTGCACCATAACTTCTAAATATCTGAACAGATTTGGAATTTGGGTGTATGGGGTATCGTTGGAATTCTTACATCATCCCGGGTGACTAGGTCTATAGGGCCATTTTCAAAACAGAAAAAAGTATTTTTAGCTCATTTACTGTCGTGTTTTAATTTTTTTTGCTACGACTTGTTTTCCATGAAGTTCTCATCAGTAAAAGTATTGATATTATGGATAAAATGTACTCGATATGTACACAAAAGCATCGATAAATGTTTCGCGTCCCTAGTTGGAAGTAGTCATACAACCTTCCTTAGCTTTCATACGATTATGTCCGCTTAATATCTCCAATTATAATCGTATTTTCCGTCGCTTCAGTAACAAGGGTACAGCTGCACAGCTGGAAAGCGAGACTTTCTTTATAGTCCTGTCACATTAGATTTATCGCATAATTGTTCCATACAAATCCTTCTTTGGTATTGGACACATGTGTAATGTGGCTCTTTATATATTTTGAAGATGTATAATTACTAGCTGATGCCCCAACTTCGTTTGCGTGAATTTAGGTTTTAAAAATCCCGGGAGAACTCTTTCGTTTTCCGTCCGTCATTCAATCATCAGGATGCAAACTATCGTTGTGTCTTTCGTCAAAATCGGTTCAATGGTGTGACAGATAGATAGATACACAATTTCGCCACAATTTTCCCTGGTGTATAAGGAACAACAAGCTTAATTTGCTACAATCCGCCAAAGAAGACGTTATATGTCACGTGGTAGTAGGATCCGCCATCCCACTGCCAAACATGCAGGAAAAGCAAGCTACCAATCAACAACACAACACCACACAAATTCTCCAAAACACACTCAACGACCGTTTTACTCCGACACCGGAGCATCTTCAGGAAATGAAGACCTTACAATGCCAGATGAGTTTTCTCTGACTTTGGCTTTATAAGATCTGTTAAGGTACGCTTACAAGGGCAATTGAAATTCCGCAATTCCAGGCAATTTAGTCAATTATATGACGTCACGACCACATAAAGCAGTTTACTGCAATATCAAGCAATACCTGAAAATTTCAGCACTGATATGCGAAATGGTTGCTGTAGATTGATCCGCTTATTGCTCCAGATTGATCCATACGTGTTGCCGAGCAACAGTTGCTTAAAAAAATTGCCCATGTATGCGCACCATTAGGAAGGTCCTTTTTATTGCGCGATAGGCTTGTTCTTGACGACAATCATGCTCAAAAAAGCAATGATGAAGTCTAGTTTGGAGCGTGCTTGCTTAGAAGATGCCTATGCATGATATGAAGGCCGCCAATATAGCGTTGTTGTAGATTTAATTGACATGTCGCTGTACCCCATGATTCACTTATACAACAACTTAATGTCTTCATTATGCGACGTGCCCTTTCATAGCCTCGTCTGATAGCATCAACATTTTCACTGCAAGGTGCCCGAGTTCGCTTTCTCAGGGCGGTCAGTCCACGCCGACGTCGTCGAAGCGTTTCGTCTCGCCCCACTGGCTGGGAAACGAGCTGTTTTTGTCCAGCTTTTGTATTAAGCCGCTGCTTATGTTGTTTCGCGTTTAAATTACCGGTTTTGCAAGTTTTTAAGATGTGTCTCAAAGATTCGACTGTTTACGGCTTCAAAGTCCAATTACTTACCAAAACGTCCCTTATGTTATGCTACTGTACAAACATGCCCCGGCCTCGCTTGGATGCTGAAAATGCTTTCATAGTGGGGGTTCTATGTCATAGTCCACCATGAGCCTATCTGCCTGATCTACAAATACAAAATCGCAAGTATTTCATGTCAGCGGTTTAATATGCTGATATTATGTCAGTCAGTTTACCTTTGTATAAAGTCAAACTGAATGGCACCAACCCCTAGAAAGCAAACTGTTTTGGTGCAGCTTTTGTATTTATTCCCTGGCTTCGTTGTTTCGCCTTTAAATTAATACTCACCGGTTTCGCTAGTTTTCAAATTCATTATCTCAAATTCTATTCGATTATTTCATCTTCACGGACTCCAGTCAAGCAGGCTCGATTGCTTCGCCTAAGTCACTCGGATGAAGCTAAGCTTTTATACCTATCTTGGGGTTAGTTTTTTTAAATAAAAATTTAAGCCATGTTTATCAGGACTAATATTCCTCTTTCCCCTTCAACTAAGCGCAAAGCTTGTGCTAGGAGTAGGTAAGACAATAGATTATTTATCGCATTGCTTCATAATAATGGCTTCTTTATTCTTAACGATCGTTCTTCTTTGTCCTAACAATTTCCAGGCTTGAAAACATATTAAGCAGATTTAGCCGTAAAGGTCTGCTTAAAATAAAAACACGAATCGCATTCAGTGCCTGTTTTAAGTCAATTAAAAATGTTTTATTTAAAAGATGTCATTAAAAGATTACGATTATTTCATGAATCGACTTGACCAGAATGTTTTATAACGTTAAAACTTGAAAGCTTAAAATAAATCCTTAACCGGCATCGCACTTGCAGGCAGTTAAGGTTACACTTCTTACTTGTTTCTCCATACATACATACTACGCTACTACATGATGCCCGCGACTTCGTCCGCGTGGATTTAGATTCTTAACAATCCCGTGGGAACTCTTTAATTTTCCTGGATAAAAGTAACCTATTTCATTCCTCGGGATGTAAGCTAACTGTCATCAAAATTGGTCGAACGGATGGGCCGTGAAAGGCTAGCAGACAGACAGACAGACACACTTTTGTATTTATAATATTAGTATGGAGTATGGATTCTATTATTTGTTGTTCTAGATAATGGACGTGAATCTATATCTATGCCCTAAAAAAATAAATATATATAGTAAAATTATATTTATTTTCAAAGCTATGGCTCTTGAGACATCTCTATTTTAAGCCAAATTTTGAAGCAACTTCGTGCGTAACTAAACCATGTAAAAAGCTAAAAAATTGCAAAACTATTGACTTTGAGGCAAACTTTACTTAAATAATTTCAATTTTTTTAAAAAAAGCAACGCAATACGAGAGGCGGCTCTCGCTCTTGAGTATGTTCCGGCCGTATAAATGTTGCAATATCACGCTCTCAAGCTGGACTTGAAGTGACCATGGAGAGCACTCTTAACGTTACGAGTTAAGTTAATCGTTTTTTAGAGCCGGACGTCCCTGTAGCCGCCGACTGTGAGCAGCCGTCGAGGCGCGCGGCGCGGGCGCAGGTTTCCAAAACAACTTTTTGCTCTCATTGCAACACTGCCTTATGTGGATACATTTATGTAGTGGGAAAATCTTGTTGCTTGTGACAATTTGTGTGTTAAGTAAGTCTTCATTGATTTTACTTATACCTTTAATTTCTCTTCTGCGTATTATTCTCTTTCAAATTGTATAGTCATAAACGTAAAAAAAATGTTGAACTGTAAGATAATGTTTAGGGTGGGAGAAAGAAAATTCAAGTCGCATAAGCCGAAATACTCGATAAATTGAAGAAAACTATGAAGAATATTAGACACCTGTAGATTTTGTAGTAAATATCAAAAAATACAGAAAGACAGTAAATTATTTATGAAATAAAAAAGCTATAATATTTTTGTGGATTTACAGAGCGATCTTTTGTATCCATCCAAAAACTACTGTAGAGCTGACTAAAAAAAAGAGAGCGAGGTAAAAAGAAAGAAGTTTATAGGTATAACATTGCAATTTAAATAAAAAGCGGCTGTTAAAAAAGCCTGGAGACGTGACCTTGGCACCGAAGCTAATGTAAATACAGTCCGGGCACGTAGCGAACGCGAAAACTTGAGGCTTAGTCACCCGCCGCGAAAAGCTTTCGTGAGTTCAATGGACATCAATCGTCTTCTGATTCCAGTCTGTACAGTTCTATACATTGAGTGTAGGAAGTGGAGCTTACTGATTTTATTTATAGAGTTCGCTCGCACGCGTCGCTTGCGCACAGCGCGCCGGTGTTCACAACTTCAGACCAGTCGTCACTCGTCAGTGCTTCTCTGGATGCCGACGCGAACGGAGCTCCGTGCGGTCGATTCAGTGTAATCGCGACCGCGGTGCGCAGTCTCGAGTTCTGAAGGTGTCAGTGATAACTGCGATACCGCTCCGCCAATCGCCGTGGCGTAAGCGATAAACTATCAGCAGTGCAAGTCGATCTGTGTCGAATCGAAATTTTTCACGCGGCAATAAACGAGTGCTTTTCTGTTTTTTTCTGTTACACGGGATTCTGTTGCTATAATTACATTACCTTTGTGTGAGTTCACTGTGAGTGTGGTGGACCATGAGGCCCAAGGAAGAAGTGGACGCGAAGGTCCAAACGGGGACCTTCATCCTGTCCGAGAAGATAGATGACACCAAGTCGAAGAAGAGTGAAAAGGAGATGAAGAAAGAAATGAAACGACTTGAAAAGGAGAAACAGGAACGGGAGAAGAGGGAGAAGAAGGAAAAGGAGAAAGAAAAGCTAGCAAAAAGAGGTTAGACATTTTTGTAATAAAAAGAAAAGGATGTAATAGCATTTATTTTAAATGAAAATTATCGTGAAATTAAGTTCTGGCACGATTTGAAAAGTTAGACATATGATCTGGGATTCATATTCACAACAAAATTACAAATGTTACTGTTAGAGAATAGAACTCGGAGCATATCACACGCAATCAGTACAAAAGTTTGTTACTTAAATAGGTACATTTCAAGCATAAATCTAAAGAACAAAGTCTGACAGACATATTAACGTACAGCTTAAAACTGATGGGTCTAAAAACTTAAGATTTCGCGTGCAGGTTTTTCCAATAACATTGAGTAGGTATACACCTTCAGGAGTTCTAGGTATCAGAGTGTAACCGGGGCGGGTCGAGTAGTAGTATAACACGTAATACACAATTTAAAATGTTGTCAAGGAGAACATAATCGCTATGTTGTGTTATCGTGATGTCATCTGGCTCAATTATAGAGGTTACGCCGCCGTACCCGTATGACGACTGAGTCGAGGCAATAAAATTCTTCGCTTCTCACTATTTAAATCTATTGTTGTTTAGTGTGGTGCCGAGATAGCCCAGTCGTTAGAATGCGTGGATCCTGAACAGATCGCTGCCCTATTCTAATTCTCTACGGAGATCCATAGGTTTTGCTGTAATAAAACTCAAACTCATTATCATGCTTTCCTATCATTGAAATATTTCAACAAGATTTTTGAAAACTTTGAAGTTTGAATTTGTTGAGAGACAACTCCAATGTCTTCTGGATGCTTATGCTTAAACGGACACAAGTTTTGCCGCAGCCATTGCTGTGGCCTGTGATTAATGGATGATGCGATGCGATGATAATCGTTTAATGGACACCTATGACATCGAAGTAACTTTGCGAAATGCTTGTGCTGCAGATTTTGATACCCATTCATGTACATGCAAAACATTGCAATGACGACTGAGTTGTGATTGGAATGTTTAAGTGAATGCCTAGACCCTGGGCCCTAAATCCATTGGACCTGGACCTGATTCAGGTTACTAGTAGTAGGAATTTCACCCTCACCACCTGAGTTTCTGTGCTGTGCTGTGCCAGATCCTTCTTTCCACGTACATGCAAACTGTGGAACCAACTCCCATCGGCGGTGTTCCCACTAGATTACAACATGGGGTTATTCAAGGGGCGGACCAACAAATTCATCGGCGGTTCCTCTGGTGCTGCAAATGTTCATGGGCGGCGGTAATCACTTAAGATCAGGTGACCCGCCTGCTCGTTTGCTCGCTATCTCTATTAAATAAAAAACTTATATTAGTAAATTTTTCTATAAAAAATTATTGTAGTTTAGCTGTTGGTTATCACAAAACTCGCCTTACTAAACCGGAAGAAATTTCGGTAAGACCTCCGCTTAAAAAAAGGAATGTCTACGAAGTTGAAGGAATGAATAGAATGCAAGGCATGACAAACGAGTGGAATTTAAACCTACAAATCGTTACAATAATTTCAGTCCACACTGAGTTCTTGAACTGTTGGAATTTGATTTGTTTCGTAGGAATGGGGATATTGATAGTTAGTGATTTAGCAAAGTCTCAGAAGACTCTCACGAAATCCGTGAAACTACAAAGGCTACGAGCCTGAAATTTTGCGTTGGGGTTCCTTTTATGACTTAAGTTCTCGCTAAGACAGGAATATGCGAAATTCCATTCCTACGAAAATGAAATGGTGGTTGGAATGTTATGAAAGTCCTGTGTTTTTGGATTTCAATCCAATCCTGTATGCGCTTACTGGACCTTGCCAAGATCGTGTCATTAAACATGGTCGTCTGCCTTCTTCATCCATCTGCTCCCCGGCTTCTTCTTCAGCTCATCGGTCCAGTGGGCTGGAAGTTGTCCTACGGTTAGAGGTACGTGGTCTCCACTCCAGAACACGTCTGCCCCATCGGATATCGGTTCTGCAACCTGCCCATTCCCACATCTTGGATTTCGAGACATGAAAATCGCCATTTAGGTTCATATATTTAAATCCATACTAATATTATAAATGCGAAAGTGTGTTTGTCTGTCTGTTAGCCTTACACGGTCTATCCATTAAATCGATTTTGACGAAATTTGGTACAGAGCTATGCAAGGCAGCTATGCAAGGACATAGGCTACTTTCATCCTGGAAAATCAAAGAGCTCCCACGGGAATTTTAACAACCTAAATCCTCGCGGACGAAGTCGCGGACATTATTTATTTATTATTTATTTATTACTATTATTTAATGCGAATGGGCGTAAAGCCCAATTACACTAATTAAATTACTAACTAACATAAATATACTTACAAAAAATTTAAATTGAATTAAGTTAAAATTACAATTAATAATAAATTTGTCATGTCAAAAAGCAAAATTATAAATTTTCACAGAAGTGCAGGATCTGACCCATGAGGTCAGCCCATTTGTCAGCAAATTTATGTCAATATCTAGTACTCCTATAATTCAAGACATTCCTTAGAACTAGTGTGGTAATAGACTGATGATTTATTAATGTTACATCATTAGCGGCCTTGACAATAATAATATTTGATATCATCAAATATTTTTCTTTCACATTCATTAAATTAGCCTTTATCACTGAGTCAAGATAAACGCAGAGCTGTGTTCAACGAGTTCGCGTTAGGTATTATACTGAACTTATCGTTATCTGCAGTTTGAGTACATTTCGCTCGTGTAAGACTAAATTTGTTCGCGTAACGAATTACTCTACGTGTAGGTAAACTGGTTTTATTTCGCGGAATTCGGTAATTAATTTTGGTCTAGTTTAACATTTATTGTTATTTCATAATTAGTTTTGTTAAAAAAATATAGGTATGTCCAATTTAGTATTTCCACAGACCGGCCTTCGCAAGACAGGCTGAATTGGCAATCGGGGAGGGAACGCCCCGCACACCCGCGCAGCCTCCGCGCTAAACCGCTACGGGATAGCGCGGTGTGCGGGGCGTCCCCCGCCTCATACCCCGATTGCCATCTCAACCTGTCGCGGACTATACTTAGTCGTAATCTATTCCTATTTACTGACACTCTCTCATCAATGGATAAAATATGAATCGTGCCAATCTACCTAATAAATTAGGATTTCAATGTCCTAATTCTGGTTTTAACTCTACTTATTTTATTGCTTACTTAATTATTGAAAAAAAAAACAGATCTTAATAGAGTTTCCTTGATAATATTCATTTAGCTAACCCTAAATTCACGGTTTTCAGATTTTTCCCCAAATGTCAGCTGTAAGATCTACCTACCTGCCAAATTTCATGATTCTAGGTCAACGGGAAGTACCCTGTAGGTTTCTTGACAGACAGACAGACAGACAGACAACAAAGTGATCCTATAAGGGTTCCGTTTTTCCTTTTGCGGTACGGAACCCTAAAAATGAATCGCTGATCGCAAATCTCGGGAACAGCTGAACCGATTTCGCTAATTCTTTTTGCATAATATTCCTTGAAGTACGGGGATGGCTACGGAAAGAAAAATTAAAAAAAAATCCTGAAAAAGAATCGACTGTTAGGCGGTACGAAGTTCGCCGGGGCAGCTAGTTCATAATAATTATTTTATTTTTAAAATGTCACATTCACTGTTCTGTTTCTTAGAATGTCATATCATCGTTTGCATTTATTCCGAGAAAATGTTTTATTTTAAAGTGGCACACATTAAATGGCATAGACTGTAGACTCAACGGTATAGAGCAAACAAATTAACACAAATGTCTAGTAATGGTAAAAGTCGTTAGAAATAATTATTTGTAAACGTGTGATTCACGTTAAGACTTAAGAGAGAACATTAAGATCGGCTGATAAAAAAATCCTGGTTAAAATACAATGTAATATAATGGAATTTAAAATCTAAATATATAAAAGGAAAAGGTGACTGACTGACTGACTGACTGATCTATCAACGCACAGCTCAAACTACTGGACGGATCGGGCTGAAATTTGGCATGCAGATAGCTATTATGACGTAGGCGTCCGCTAAGAAAGGATTTTGGAAAATTCAACCCCTAAGGGGGTGAAATAGGGGTTTGAAATTTGTGTAGTCCACGCGGACGAAGTCGCGAGCATAAGCTAGTAATGCTATAAAAGCATGATGTGGCCGAAATAAGAGAGCAGCCGTTGGTAACAAATGAAGGGAAGTCGAGTATTTATGCCAAGTTGCGACAGGATATTATGTGATGTTGTAGACTAGTGCCAGCAGTGGCGTGCACAGGGTTTGAAGCCAGGGTAGGCACTAGTTAAGTAGGAGCCCGTTCACTTGCAGGTCATAATGAAAAATATGCATTGAGCTATTACAACTGGGGTAAGCAGTGCATTTATGCTTCTATGACCTGCACGCCACTGAGTGCCAGCCAGTTGCATGGAAGCGACTGGGTGGGCTTTCAGTTGCCCACAAGATGGTATATAGTAGTTATGATAATAAGTTTTGACGACCTCCCTGGCGCAGTGGTGAGCGCTGTGGTCTTAATAGGGGGAGGTCCCGGGTTCGATTCCTGGCAGGGGTTTGGAATTTTATAATTTCTAAATTTCTGGTCTGGTCTGGTGGGAGGCTTCGGCCGTGGCTAGTTACCACCCTACCGGCAAAGCCGTGCCGCCAAGCGATTTAGCGTTCCGGTACGATGCCGTGTAGAACCAAAGGGGTATGGGTTTAATAAAAACTGCCATACCCCTTCCAGGTTAGCCCGCTATCATCTTAGACTGCATCATCACTTACCACCAGGTGAGATTGCAGTCAAGGGCTAACTTGTATCTGAATAAAAAAAATAAAAAAAAGTATTGTAACTTTTTTCGATTTGAAAAGAGCAACTGCTGAGTTTCTCGGAAGGGCGTTCCATATCCTGGCGGATCTTTCTCTATCTCTGCTGTTCCATAACGGCCATTAGACTCTATACATAAATATCGTGAAAATATAGGCACGGACCAATAAAGAATAGGCATCTAATTTTTTTATTATTATTTACCCAAACGACTCGAGGTCACGCTCCGCGCATCAGCTAATTGAGTCCGGTTTGAGAAATATGTAAATTCAATGTCAGCCCGTAGAATCAGCTTGTTGTTTTAGGATCAAATCGCTCATTGTTAAAAGTTAAAACATTATAAAAATAACACTTCGCTAAGTGATTCAGCTGTGTTCATGAAGAAAAAACAAGTAGGTACTTATCCTAATCCTAATAATATCTATTATAAATGTGAAAGTGTGGATGTTTGGATGTTTGTTACTCAATCACGCAAAAACGGCTGAACGGATTTGGATGAAATTTGGAATGGAGATAGATTATACGCTGGATTAACACATAGTGTTACTTTTTATCCCGGAAAATCAAAGAGTTCCCGTGGGATTTTGTAAAATGAAAATCCACACGGACGAAGTCGCGGGCATCAGCTAGTAGATATTAGACATACATTTAAGATTTGTTTCTTTTGGGAAGGCATCGTACTTCCCAAAAGGATTTAAATGTATTTCAATGCTATTTGAAGTGAAAACTTCTTTCGCGTTGGGTGATTTTGAGATTGGTAATAACTTCAAGGTCACGTCACCGACATGCTAATGTTAATAGTTAATAGCTAGTCAATTCTAAACTTCAAGGTTTGGAACATCGGGCGCAAAGTTGCCTGTCTATCGGTATTCTACAGGATATATTTCGAAGAACATTTCAACCTGGTTCCTCCTTCACCCTGCAACTATCGTACCACAAGGCATCGCCAAATATTAAAATCTGTCTATACCGAATACCTTTATACCGAAAAAAGTATGTAGACATTTTTTGTAGATAATTGTAGAAGTAACTTAATTATTAATTGTTTAGTTAAGTAGTTAGTTAAGTTCTTTTTATTTGTCTAGATATTTTGCAAATGCTGTGTACACATTTTATAGATACATTTATCAGCCTGTGTTTGTCTATAAGTGTCGTAGTTTGTGTTAAATTAATGTATTGTGTGTGTTCCTAATAAATAAAATAAAATAAAAATAGATAATTATCTGATCTACAATTTTTGTCTGAGCCAATTTTATGATAAACTTACCGTTTTGCTGAAAACTGAAAATAGTGAAAACCCCGTTTTTGTGACCTTTGACCCCGAGTAAATTTTTTTGCAGGTTTCGGATCGATGAGAACTTTTCACATTTCATTTATAATAGTGTTTTGAACAATCCTACCAATTTTCAGCCAAGTGTGAATTATTGTAACCTTGGAGCCTAAAATAATAAGACAAAACAAATAATCAAGTATTTATATATGCGCTATAAAACATATAGCACATATATAAAATAAAAATACAAATAATAAATATAAACAAAATAAATATACTTATAAATTAGCCACAATAATGTTAAAGATATATAACAATTATATATGTACCTTATTTTTACAAAGCAAAGGCTCTTTGCTTCATGTTATAATAACATGAAGTAAAAAGACCAACTATAGAAATAATATATAAAATAAATATTAAACATAAAATATATAAATAGAAATAAAATCTTAGATTTTATTTAATTTAAAAATAATAAAAATGTAATACCAAAGACTGATTACCACGTCAGAGGCAAATAGAGCAATCTATATTTAAAAAAAAAAAAAAAACCTTGGAGCCTAAATTGATCGGGCTACTGTGTCAACATACACGTCAAAGAAATCACCTTTGTTTTGAATCGAGCTATATACATATTAAAAATTTAATGAACTAAAAACCATTGTGATATTCTCGGAACAAAAGCCGCTGGAAACGTTTTGTCCTACAAATCCACAATTCATTTCACTTCATGATTAAAACACCCGGTTTCTCTTTCAATAGCTTCATTTGCGTTCACGAACGCTATTTCCATTGAAAAAGCGTGAGCGTATGCTGCCGTATTAGCTGTGAAATATACGCAGTGTAGTCATTGACTTCTATATTACTTCGTATAGGCAGGGCTATTGAACTAACAAAATGGCACCGACACAGTGGTGTTTTAGCACCAGTGCAACCTCAGTGACGTCTGGATTTCAAACGGGTCGTTCATTAGTAGGTATCTAAGAGGTGGCGCTGATTTATTTGGTTTCTAAACCGTGAAAAATTTTGTTCGCTTGGGCATATCTTGTCATTTATATCGATGGGTGTAGTGTTTTCTATTTCATGTTTGTATGGTTATAGCATTAATCTAAATATATAAAAAAAGATTCCGACGAATTGAGAACCTCCTCCTTTTTTTGAAGTCGGTTAAAAAGGAAAAGTTGACTGACTGATCTATCACAACTCAAACTACTGGACGGATGGGGCTGAAACTTGGCATGCTGATAGTTATGCTGTAGGGCGATTGTCTAAAACCGGCATCAATCATTATTACAATCTCAATTGTTCTGATTGGCTGAATTTGTGCGATCATTGTTGCAACAATGCATTGTGGCCAATAGTGAGCGAGCATTAACCAATCAGAGATGATTGCGATCGTGACATTGTAGCTGTCAAACAACCGCGGTAGGATAGCATGCTATTATGACATAGTAGACATCTTTTATCCTTTAGGCAACATTTCGCATAAAAAAGGTTTGTTGCTTGCAGGATAAAAGGACTACCATGTTGTTATTATATCTGAAGAATGAAGCTACGAAATATACCTAATACAATATCACTTGCTTTAACGGTGAAGGAAATGATTAGGTAATCGCAAAGTGCTAAGCAATTGCCTTGATAATTCATGGTCGTATGCCAATCGCCGGAAAATTAAGAGGAAAACCATTAACTAGGTGCTCAGAGCAAAAAAAATTGCATTTGCAGTTATTACTTACCTTTGGTTCCTTTTCCTTATCAATTGGCACGATTACATCATAATCTCTCAGAAAGGAAAATATCTAGTATTCTAGTATTGTACTTCTATATCGAGTATCTGCTGACTGGTGCTTAAGTACAGCACGCGGCAGAAAGTAATGTACATCGGCCTTTATAATGACATTTCGGATTTGTACAGCGTTGTCTCTGTCACTCGTACCTATATGACGTTTCGTCGGTCTCAACGACAAAGGCAACGCTCTACAAATCTTCTATCTCCTTCTAAAGGTCGATGTACATTACTTTCGGCTGCGTACTGTACATTATTATCAACGTACAGTTCAATCGATTTAGGTTTTTAAATAATCTTGTAGAATCTTTCTGTCCAATATGGTCTATGGTTGAACGAATAGGCCCTTATAATCCCGTGGGAACTTTTTAATTTCCTGGGATAAAAGTAGCCTATGATGGATGAAGGTATTTTTGTAATGGGTCATGTAGAGGTATATAGGCATATTACAGACATACATTCACATCTTATAATACCTATTAGTAGTTATAGATTGTACCACTTACTTAATGTGGCTATAAATTAATTGAATTATTCAGTAATTTTACTTTTGGGGTTCCATACCTCAAAAGGAAAAAGAACCCTTATAGGATCACTTTGTTGTCTGACTGTCTGTCCTTCTGCCCGTCGTGTCTGTCAAGAAAACCTAAAGGGTACTTCCCGTTGAAACCATGAAATTTAGTTGGGAGGCACTAAGCAGGTCTTACTGAAAATTGTGAATTTGTGGTTACATCACAAAAAAAAGTGTTCATGAACATTTTCAATTTTCAAAGTAAGATTACTATACCAAGTGGGGTATCATATGAAAGGGCTTTACTTGTGCATTCGCACAGATTTTATTTATTTTTATGAATGATAGTTCTTGATTCGAAAAAATACCCGAGTACGGAACCCTCGGTGCGCGAGTCTAACTCGCACTTGGCCGGTTTGTAACCTAGATCGAACATTCATCGAGTATATATTATGATTGTTTAGGTGGAAACAATGCGTACAGACCGGTTGGTGTTAATTACAGGATGTTGTAATTAGTAGCTTAAATAGTTTTCCATGTACGCGCGTTCATGTTTCCGATTTGGTTTACAGTTCTTGCAATTCACGAAGGCTACTGAACTTTACTTGTGGTTACGTCGTTTACATGGTCATTGCGTATGTGTGCGTGCATGTCGGACCAATCAGTAGCCGCGTACCCAGCCTCGGTGTCCAGATCGCGAGCGATGGCTCCCGAGGCAGCCTCAGTAGTTTTGTTCAATTTACACGAGGCCGCCTCGCGAGGCAGGCTGAGCCATCATAAGTCCGCGAGTATTCGAAATGGACAGTCGTGTATTTTCAGCTGCAGCTATTTTCCTAGCTGCTTATTGTTTAAAGATTAATTGTGCTGCTTGTTGCTTTGTACTTGCTGTACAGTTGTATTAAACGAATGGACTCCTCCTGACTGCCCATGATATCAATATTATTAATAGAGACAAACACGGATAGACAAAACTTGAAGTAGCTTTGCGCGCGAGGCAAAACATAACCGTTCCCACCTGTCACACAGCGCTCACTGAGGCACCTTTGAGCGCGTCGAGTTTACCGACAACAGATAACTCGGGGCCGAGCCGTGCTCAGCCGAGCAAACGCGCGCCCGAGGCACGTCCACACCAGCCGAGGCATTTGGCTCGCGAGGCTGCCGCGCGAGCCTGTGCGCTAGGTGGGTACGCGGCTATTCGCGAGCAAGCGTTGTCAAACGCACACATTTAGTGTACCTCACGCTTAACCTTATGTACATACCGATACGACTTAAACACAAGCATGAGTCAGTGGCCTTCGTGAAATGCAAGAATTGTACTAAATACGGACAAACAGCATCTACATTCGTGCGTATCCATCACTACCCCTATTATAAATGCGAAAGTGTGTTTGTTTGTTGGTTTACTGGTTTGTTGGTTTGTCCTTCAATCACGTCGCAACGGAGCAACAGATCGGCGTGATTTTTTGCATGGGTATAGTTTAAGACCTGGGAGAGTGACATAGGCGACTTCGTACACGCGTGGATTTAGGTTTTTAAAAATTCCGTGGGAACTCTTTGATTATCCGGCATAAATAGTAGCCTATGTCACTCTCCAGGTCTTTGACTATACATCGATGGCAATGCGATACTCTCGTGCTCTCATTCTCTACTTGGAGCGACCATAGAGAGCACTCTGAAAACCGTTTCGTCAGTCATCTCTAAATATATATAAAAGGAAAAGGTAACTTACTGATCTACTATCAACGCACAGCTTAAACTACTGGACGGATCGGGCTGAAATTTGGCATGCAGATCGCTATTATGACGTCGGCATCCGCTAAGAAAGGATTTTTTAAAATTCGACCCCTAAAGGGGTGAAATAGAGTTTTGAAATTTGTGTAGTCCATTCTAAATAATAATTTGTGTAGTCCACGCGGACGAAGTCGCGAGCATAAGCTAGTCAAAGGATATACACGTAAAATGATAGTATTTCGGTCCGTGGCGTAGATAAGTTATTTTTAGCGGAAGGGTCGTGGGATCCATCATCCAGGTGCGAGTGCTGCGAGGACGGGAGGTCGGGAGGAGGGACATCCTGTACGGCTGCTATGACCCGCTCTATTTATAGGACGTACCTATTTATAAGTATTGATTGGGTAGACGCCACTTCCGCGCGTGCCATATTTCCATGCTTATTTCACTCTTGGGTAGTCTTGTCTTCCAAACTTTATGTACCTAATGCTAATCACTCAAGATAATCACTACCCCTATTATAAATGTGAAAGTGTGTTTGTTTGTTGGTTTGTCCTTCAATCGCGTCGCAACGGAGCAGAGTAATGGATCGACGTGATTTTTTTTGGATGGTTAAAGACCTTGACACAGGCTACTTTTTACCCCGGGAAATCAAAGAGTTCCCACGGGATTTTTAGAAACCTAATTCCACGCGGACGAAGTCGCGGGCATCAGCTAGTATTCTAATAATTTCAGGCTTTTTAAAACAATTAATCAATTTCCGAACACGTGGCCGTAAACGTCCTTTTTTGTTAAAATTGTATACATACTTTGGCATAAACGACCCATTTTTGTGCAAGTTTTTATGTTCATACTATTTACACATGTCTGCATTCGACTAATCTTTTGTTAGAACTTTTTATTGGAACACATGAACAGTGCTAGTCTGGCAATAGCAGATAATAATGCTACAATATGAACAAATGTAAGCAACACAACAATCCAAATGTGTTCACGCACACACGAGCACACGCTCGCAAAGATAACGACCCGCCGACATTGAGGTGTCTTTCATTGATTGCGACACATTAATTGATATCTACGCTCGTGTGAAATCAGACCTACTGCTCTACTACTCGTAGTTAATAGGGCAGAGATTACAGTTCAAAACAACTCTATATATCACGGAGGACCTTAGGAGGTTTTGTTCGGCGTCAGGCATGTTTGCTGGTGCACGAACGGGTGATTTCTATGCCATCATTAAGAAAAAGACGTCATCCGTCCTGATGGCAAGGCTGCGTTCGAGCTCAAACAGTATCCTGAATAAGTGGTAATAAGATAGTGGGAAAACTGGATTCGCCAATTCTGAGTGAACCAGAGTAACCGACATAGCTAAACAGGTTGCGAAACTGAAGTGGAAACTGGTAGAGATTGGGGTTCCTAGGTGCTAGAATGGCGACGTCGCACCGAAAAGTGGGAAGACGCCCCACTAGATGGACGGACAACATCAAACAAGTTGCAGGAAGCCACTGGATTCAGGCGGCGTATAAGACCAGTTGTGGACGTCTATCGGTAGATAATGATGATGAATACTAAGGAGCAAAGTTTAGCGAATCCCCTAGTATCACATAAGTGTAAAACTTGTTATAAAGATCACTCATATCATTGTATTGGAATGTATATATAGTGAGGTGCTCTCATAGATATCGATGGAGACATGGAGAAGGTCGCAACCTAATTGCAGTCGTGTGAAACAATCGTGCGGCGCGTCGCCACTTGCCATTATTGACTGTTCGTGGCATTGTCACTGCGAATCGTTATTTTATTACGGCTGCAGATAGATACAGTATCTACCTATAGTGCGAGCAGCGAGACTGGTTGAGACTTGAGATGGCAATCGGAAAAGAAACGCACCGCACAACCGCGCAGCTCCCGCGCTCCCGGTGCGGAATAGCGAGGGTGATATTGTGCGGATGTGCGTGGCCTCTCCGCTTCATACCCCGGTGGCCATCTCGACCTGTCGGGTACTATATGTATAGATGGAGCACAATATTACCTAAAGGAGCCGGCAGGAAATATTTTACATTGACTATTAGAAAGGCTATTACAAACGGCCTTGTCCACAAATTCAAAGTCGCTCAGCGAGCTATGGAGAGGGCTATGTTAGGAGTTTCCTTGAGGGACAAGATCAGAAATGAGGAGATCCGCAGGAGAACCAAGGTCACTGACATAGCCCAAACTATTAGCAAGCTGAAGTGGCAGTGGGCAGGTCATGCCTGTCGTAGAGGCGATGGCCGTTGGAGCCGAAAAGTCCTTGAGTGGAGACCGCGTTTAAGCAAGCGTAGTGTGGTACGCCCTCCAGCACGATGGACCGACGATATAAAGAGGCTGGCGGGAAGTGGCTGGATGAGGAAGGCTGAGGACCGGGTGTGGTGGCGCTCTTTAGGGAAGGCCTATGTCCAACAGTGGACGTCCACAGGCTGATGATGATGATGATGATGATGATGATTAGAAAGGGGTTTCGGTTTCGTAGAGCGTTATCTTTGTCACTCATACCTATGTGATGTCGCTATGTTTGATGTCGTCTGTCTACTTGGTGGAAGGTTAACCAACCCAAAGGGAAGGCCTATGTCCAACAGTGGACGTCCACAGGCTGATGATGATGATGATGATGATGATGATTAGAAAGGGGTTTCGGTTTCGTAGAGCGTTATCTTTGTCACTCATACCTATGTGATGTCGCTATGTTTGATGTCGTCTGTCTACTTGGTGGAAGGTTATCCAACGCTGCGCTTTCCGGTGCGAAGTTCTTGGGACATCGTCTATCGGTTTTTCGAACTATGTGCCCTGCCCATTGCCACTTCAGCTTCGCAACCCGTTGAGCTATGTCGGTTACTCTAGTGATTTGACTCTTATTTGATCACGTAGAGAAATTCCGAGCTTAGCTCTCTCCATCACCCGCTGTGTGACTGAGCTTTCTTATAAGACTTATAATAGCATATCTCTGCTGGACTTTTGAATATTTTTTCATATTGTTTATCGTCTCAAGTTACATGTGGTTTAGATCGCTAGATCCGCTAGGCATTTGCGGTTTTTGCGCGTTACGGATATGTAACAACGGACATATAACGCTAATCAATCGCTCGCTGATTCGATGCGACTTGCACTTGGCCCGTTGAAGCGTAACTCCGCACACAAACGTCGATTCCTATTTATCATTAGCTAATTCGTTTCCATGTTTGGAACTTAACAATTTCCTTGATTCTACTTTCGGTGTGATTACAAGTGTATTTTTAAATGAGGAAAACGATCGTTAGGTAAAATTTAGAAAACAATTTTGTAAAATATTCTACTTCTACTTCAGTCTGACGGCTCTTTAAAGTAGCCAAACTGGATGGTCAATGGGCAGGCGGTGATTTTGCTCTGGACTATGTTTTTGATTCGATTCATGGAATACCTACTTCAGTTTAAACTACATTTATACATAAATGTAGTTTAAACTGCTGAATTTTTTATATTCAGATACAAGTTAGCCCTTGACTGCAATCTCACCTGCAGTCTAAGATGGTAGCGGGCTAACTTGGAAGGGGTATGGCAGTTTTTAATAAACCCATGCCCCTTAGGTTTCTACACGGCATCGTACCGAAACCGATTGCCGGTAGGGTGTTAACTAGCCACGGCCGTAGAATCCCACCAGACAGGAAAAATGAATGTCACAGGGAAAATGAAATTGACAGGACCAAACGCAGATATGACCATCTGGAATGAGCGTTTAATCTCCACATTAATCTCGAGAGTTGAGTCATACCGCGCTCAGCGCTGTGTTGTTGTCGGTGCTCAGTCAGGAATAAATTTATCAGCAACGATTCAATTACTTATTGTCGGCCAATCGTCTCACACTAGAGGTGAACCATTTCACTGCTACTTGTAGCAGGCGAAAAATCAAGTAAAGAGCCTTTTCATATGTAACAAAATAATTGCTATGTCACTTAAAGTAGCCAAGCAAAATCACACGAAAATTATTACATTTAATCCTGCTTCGTTGTTTTAATTATGGCTGCCACTTCGTTCGCGTCGACTACACAATTTTTAAACCATTTCACCCTCTTAGGAGTTGAATTTTTAAAAATCCGTTCTTAGCCAACGTCTACGTCATATGTAGCCTATCTGCATGCCAAATTTCAAGCCGATCCGTCCAGTAGATTGATAGATCAGTCAGTCTGCTTTTGGTTTTATATATTTAGATTTCACCAAATAGCAATCTCTGTATAGAGATAAGCATTTCCAATGTAACTTAATTTATTACTACCTACTACAATTTCGGTACATGAAAAATAAAATAATTAAATTAATCCGTGTCATATCAGGAAGACAGCATCAAGACCGGGAGCCGCAGCAGAAACAGCTGAAAACGGCAAGCGGCGCAAGTATGCCTCTCTTATAGAGAGTTACATTTTTGTGCCGTTTGCCGTGGAGACCCTGGGGCCATGGAGTCTTAGTGCTAAAAAAATTTTACGAGACATTTCACCGCGATGAATAGCCTCAACTGGTGACAGAAGGGCTGGCTCATTTTTTGCGCAGCGGATCAGCTTGGCTGTCCAGCGCGGAAATGCAGCCAGTATTCTTGGCACCATTCCACGCGGTCATGATTTATATAGTAATTAGATAAGGCTAGCTTTAAGTTTTATTGTATTAAAAAAAAAAAAAAAAATTAAATGATTTAAAATTAGTGGTGCCCATCACTAGCCCATACTCCACAGTGGATACCGCTTCGACGATCCAATCCACTTTCACAATGCTTCACAAAAGTCATTATTTTCACATTGAGGTTACGCAACTTGATCGTGCGTTGATTTATTGTCTTCTAAAACCAAAAGTGTAAGACAAGAACAAAAGAAAGTTATCACGTAACACGTTGTACGCTCTTTTGAAAATATTAATGGAGTCTGTTGGTAGTTGAAAGAATTTACTGATTGTGGTCGTAATAAAACACATTAACTCAATTACTATATAAAGTGTATTGGAAAGACTAATAAATTTAACAAAGATTTTACTAGATTTTAAACATGTCACCACCGATTAGAAAAAAGTCACAGAGAGGGAAAAAAAAAACATTGTCAACAGATTATAAACCTAGGGTTGCATTCCTTTACAACACCCACCCTGAATGCAAGCCCATACCTCTAGTACAAAACAAATGTTTATTACATATAGTCCCTTTTGTTAGTATAATATCAGCAATCATTAGGGTTCCTTTAACATAACAAAACATTATCGCATTATTATTGGTACTGTGTACTGAATATAATAGATACCGACTATCCATTTAAAAAGTTGTTTCTATTTCCACTGAACTGTTTTTCATTAATCATTAAATATGAGATTTAACAGTTTTATTTAGATTAGATTAGATTCATTTATTTGCTTTTCATCTACATTAATTGATGGTGGGTGCTTAAAGCTAAATGTACATGAGATAGTTTTTGCATTTCACGAAGGCGAGTGGCTCATGCTTGTGTTTAAAGCGTATCGGTATAAGTAAGGTACCTACAGTAAATGTCAGAGCATCAATAGCTCAACCGGTATAGGAGTGGACTGAAAACCGAAAGGTCGACGGTTCAAACCCCGCCCGTTGCACTATTGTCGTACCTACTCCTAGCACAAGCTTGACGCTTAGTTGGAGAGGAAAGGGGAATATTAGTCATTTAAAATGGCTAATATTCTTTTAAAAAAAAATGTGTGCGTTTGCGAGCGCTTGTTCGCGACTGATTGGTCCGACATGCACGCACACTTACGCAATGTAAACGACGTAACCACAAGTAAAGTTCACTCGCCTACGTGAATTGCAAGAACTGTACAGTAAAATGATAAACATTAAAGATACAAATAAAAGGTTAACGTGTCCCACGTGTGGGCAAAGGCCTCCCTCCGAGCCTTCCACCATTCCCTATTCCGTGCCTCTTCAGGCCACGCAACTGTAAATGTCTAGTTCTGTGCGCTTCTGCACATCACACTATGCTGGATTGGTTGGAATTCTTCAGGAAAACACTTGTTGAAGCACTATTTTCTTTATTTCCTAGGTACTGCTACCACTAGGTCTGGAGGAGAACTGTCTCTTTCTATTTATTAAATCTTTATCAAAGGCTATTAATTCTAAGTTATTTACATTAAAATGTTACTAAACCCTAATAAAATTACTGTTTACATGTTAGTGTTTCTAAAGCTATCTAAGTACATACTATTAAAGGTAACAATCTTATATACTAGACATTGTTTATCCTACGATAACTATTAAACTATTAATTATTTCTATAAACACATACTATGCACTATATCGTCCCGCACAAGTTCATCACGGCAATGATGAAAATACGCGGTCGAAGTCGCGGTCATCATCTAGTAACTAATGAAATATGCTTTGCCTGAGGCAAGGTGGCTGGTGACTCATGGCCATAAAATGTCAATATTATAATGGCATCAGATACATTTGTTTTGCAAAACAAAACATTTGTTTACGTAATATCTACTTGAGTAAATGCTACTCCTTTGGAATTCAATTGTTATTACACTTTAATAAACGGAGACTGGTGTGAATGAAATTTATTCATTATGAAATTATAACAGAATCATACAAAAAAAATTACATTATTCAAATCCTAGGTGCTAAGTTATTATACATATAATTTAAATTACAGGCGGCTACACTACTTCTCAAGGCTTGGGAATTAATGGAAACAGTTACGGGCCTAAGCAAAGAGCTTAACAAAACAGAGTAAAGTTTTGAAAATATTTTAAGCCTCACCTTTATAATCGCGCCACAGGGTCTCAGAGGCAAGGTGACGGTGACTCATGATCATAATATCTCAAGTTATAACGCCAGTTGGTTTGTTGATCAAATCATTTGTTCACATAATCCCCCCGGCCGTCTCTACATAGAGATTACAATTTTAATTTTTCCTCCTTTGGTATTAAAGGTCGTGATTTGTTTGATAATCATGCAGAGATGTTCTCATAATACTCTCTGTACCTATTGCGCCTTATGTGGGGAATTATGTTATATAATGTCTGTATGTGTCTGTCTGTGCATTGATTCATCATGATCAACCCATCACCGGCTCACTACAGAGCACGGGTCTCCTCTCAGAATGAGAAGGGTTTTGGCCATAGTCTACCACGCTGGCCATGTGCGGATTGATAAATTTCACACACCTATGAGAACATTATGGAGAACTCTCAGGCATGCAGGTTTCCTCACGATGTTTTCCTTCACCGTTATAGCAAGTGATATTTAATTAATTAAAACGCACCTAGTAACCCCCGACCTCCGATTAGAAGGCGGACGTCCTCACCACTAGGCTATTACAGCTTTGCATTGATTATATTATCTAAGTAATTGAAATGTTGAAAACTTTTTAAATCAAATAATTTTACCTTTAGCATTTAAAGAAATTTGAACTTAGTCGAATTATAAAAACAAATTTTTAAAATACGGAGGTAGAAATACTTAGCTGATCAACAAACATGTGTGATCAAAACAACGTGATGTGATGTCATATCATCATAACAGATATTCTTGAATATGTTTATGTTTGGGTTAAAATTCAAATAACGTTTTTAGACTTGCCCAATGTGAGGACGCATGAAGAGTCACCTTGCTGAATCGTGTTTACAGTTGAGCCAAGAACAAGAGTGAAGGAACTCTCGGTTTGATCCTGCACCCACCAACCTCTCGGTTATGGGCCGAATCGCGGGAGGGCGCCCGTTCGGTACTTGCTCTTAGCATTTTCCCGGTGCGTCTTCTTGACGCCCTACTAATTATTACGTCACTTCCTGTCCCTTATGCTCACTCTCCCCCCTTGGGGGCTAGACGTCACTAGCACAGCTGAGATCCCCGCTGCTGCCCCTCCGTGGTGCCGGCGTGGCACCTGTACGCTCCGAGCTGCTTCGCCTGCATCGACATCTGTGAAATATTGGGGTGTCGTGAAATCAAAGAAAAATTTGACTACATTAGGACTAACTGCGTGTGCTAACATGTGACACCTGCCAGTGACGTCGAAGCCACGACGTTTTGTTAGAAGTTCCCTGTCCTGAACTTTGGTATAGTGAAATGTTGACAAGGTCAACGACGTCAACACAAGTCACCTTGCTGAGACGTTTGTACAGTAGAGCTGCGGAGGTGAATTGCCTTGTTTTTGTGGCTGTTTTTGTCACCCGCGCGAAATAAACACACAATTTATAGCCTTTGTGTCGACTGTCGGCTACCGACGACGCTTAAGTGTATTTTTAACGACGAATCATTTGTGCTGCACGAATTTGGCGCAAAAACTTTTTATACCTCATAAATTGAAAGGTTGACTTAATCTTTTATAATAAAACTTCACAAATCACAATCAATTTTAGATCTATTAAACGATGTTCTTGAAAAAAGCATATGACGTCCTACACAATCGAAGATTATGCAAATCATATAGGAATTGCCTCGCAGCTCGCTCTAGCGATGCGCGGGATTGCTAATTATTATACACTAGCTGATGCCCGCGACTTCGTCCGCGTGGAATTAGTTTTTTTTAAATCCCGTGGGAACTCTTTGATTTTCCGGAATAAAAAGTAGCCTATGTCACTCTCCAGGTCTTTATCGATACCCATGCAAAAAATCACGTCAATCCGTTGCACCGTTCCGACGTGATTGAAGGACAAACCAATAAACCAACAAACAAACACACTTTCGCATTTATAATAAGGGTACCTACTGATGGCATAATATTGCGCTAAATCATCTTTTAACAACATCATTTAATTTGTAGATTTTTTATATTGCAGTGCATTCGAGAGAAATGCAGTTCATTATAAGCAAAAATTTTTACAAAAAAAATAAAAACCGACTTCGATACACAAACACTAAAAACTGAAAAATAATTTAATTTATTACCGACTATATTATGTACACAAGAGTTAATATAGTTCCATAATAATACTTTTTGGTGCCGGTGCCAATTAGCTTTAGCTGCGCGAATCGTCTAGACTTCATATTTTTATGAGACTCCACAATGGCACCTCATTGGCACCGACCGACCCCAAAAAATATTATTATGGAACTATATTAACTCTTGTATACATAATATATTCGGTAATAAATTAAATTATTTTTCAGTTTTTGGTGTTTGTGTATCGAAGTCGGTTTTTATTTTTTTTGTATTTTTTTTTATTTTACAATTTTTAGTGGCCCTATGGAATTATGCTATGACTGGTTAAAAATCTACTGTTTACTAAGCTATTACACTGATCGCGAGCAATTTACTCTTATCCGTTGAGGAGTTCCAGTATCTATCTTCGAAGATGTTCATCAGATCTTCACCAAATTTAAATGGGACCAACTTTGAAGTATACCCTTTCAAACAAAAAAAGAATTTTCAAAATCGGTCCAGGCGTCTTCGAGTAATCGGGGAACATACATAAAAAATTAAAAAAAAAACTCCTCCTCCTTTTTTGAAGTCGGTTAAAAAACGCGTTTAAATAATGATAAACGAGTCTATATCTGGACATGCATTTTTCTTGGCTATTAAAAAGCTCTTATAAATAACTTGAACCAGGTAACTCAGTCTGTACAGTGGCAATTTTATCGTCCGTTTAAGCGGAATGATAATGAAACATAAACCCGCCAAGTGCGAGTCAGGCTCGCGTAATGAGGGTTCCGTACTACATTCGTATTTTTCGACATTTTGCACGATAATTCAAAAACTATGGTGCATAAAAATAAATAAACATCTGTTTTAGAATGTACAGGTGAAGACCTTACATATGATAGCCCACTTGATATAGTCACTCACTTCGAAAGTTGAAAATACTAATTATTAGCTCATGACCACAAGTTAATTTTTTTTGTGTGATCTAACCCTAAATTCACGGTTTTCAGATTTTTCCCCAAATGTCAGCTATAAGTTCTACCTACCTGCCAATTTTCATGATTCTAGGTCAACGAGAAGTACCCTGTAGGTTTCTTGACAGCCAGACAGACAACAAAGTGATCCTATAAGGGTTCCGTTTTTCCTTTTGAGTTACGGAACCCTAAAAACAGAAGTCCTGCTTCCGCCGCTCGGATTAAACTCGAATAAAACCCGTCGGACGAGTTTCGAGTCTCGTCAGTTTTATTTGACAGCTTTTATTCTGTAACGCCATGTAATTTACACGGCGGCCGTCCAACGCGCGTAAATCATGTCTGACGAGATAAACTAGGAGACTGACAATTTATACAAGATCTTACAGTTTCCAATGATCATATTTCTTGTTATTTAATTATCACCTAACTACTTCAGACGATGAATACATAAGTAAAAACTAGATTTACGGCTAATTAATTCTATGATTCTAGGAGAGACTGTTTTGACTTGTTCTGAATTGACAAAAGTTTTTCTTGTATTCTTTTTGAAACTCGTTTTTAGGTCTCCGCACCTCAAAAGGAAAAACGGTACCCTTATAGGATCACTTTGTTGTCTGTCTGTCTGTCAAGAAACCTACAGTGTACTTCCCGTTGACCTAGAATCATGAAATTTGGCAGGTAGGTAGATCTTATAGCTGACATTTGGGGAAAAATCTGAAAACCGTGAATTTAGGGTTAGATCACACAAAAAAAATTAAATTGTGGTCATGAACTAATAATTAGTATTTTCAACTTTCGAAGTGAGTGACTATATCAAGTGAGGTATCATATGAAAGGTCTTCACCTGTACATTCTAAAACAGATTTTTTATTTATTTTTATGCATCATAGTTTTTGAATTATCGTGCAAAATGTCAAAAAAATACGACTGTAGTACGGAACCCTCATTGCGCGAGCCTGACTCGCACTTGGCCGGTTTTTTTATTGTTCTGTAGTCTGTACCTCAAAAGGAAAAAAGGGTCCTATATATAGGATCACTTTGTTGTCTGTCTGTCTGTCCGTCGTGTCTGTCGAGAAAACCTATCGGATACTTCCCGCGTTGGCCTAGAATCATGAAGTTTTGCAGGTATACCCCTTCCAGGTTAGCCCGCTTATATCTGAGACTGCATCATCACTTACCACCAGGTGAGATTACAGTCAAGGGCTAAGTTGTATTTGAATAAAAATAAAAATAACAAACACGGATAGTTTTATCTTTATACTGGAGGCACACGTGTAGATATACGACATAGGTATCTACTCATGTGCTGGAGATGCGTCAGTAAACAGAAAATGGCTCCCGTTACGCAATAGCGGGCGTTGTTGTATCGCGAGTTTTATATCTAGCTAATACCTACCTATTACTTATCATACGTACACTCGTCTGATATGACGTAGATAACACTGAAAATGTTCTTATACATATAAATAAACTGACGGACTGATCTATCAACGCACAGCCTAAACAGCCAGGGTTAGAATCTTGATCTATGTCAGCGTGGTAGACTTCGACTAAAACCCTTCTCACTCTGAGAGGCGACCCGTGCTCTGTAGTGAGCGGGCGATAGCTTTTTCAAATTATATCTATGAAAATCGTTATTTGGGCTTTCGTTTAAAACTGAAGAAATACGTGTTTCGCGATTTTTGGAAATTCCAACCCCTTACCGGTTTTTTTTTTTTTTTTTTTTTTTTTTTTTTTTTTAAAAAAAAAAAAAATTTTTCAAAAGTCTGGCTTGATTTGTACTACATATCACCTATATATCATATACACTCGTGTGATAAGACGTAGATAAGGATGAGAATATGCGATAAAGTTGCAATGCTCAGCTGTTGTATCTGAACATATCGTATTTTGTATCTTTGACATTATTTTGTGGTTTTGTTGATATTGCAGTCAGTTCTTTTTAATAGTTTTATCAGGATTCCGTACCCGAAGGGTGCCAAACGTCCGTCTGTCTGTCTGTCAGCGGGCTGTATCTCATGAACTGTAATAGGTAGAGACAGAGAGAGTAGAGTTGAAATCTTCACTGTGGTACAATTTTATTGCCGCTATAACAACAAATAATTAAAAAAAAACTGGCCTAGTGCGAGTGCAACGTGGGTTCCGTGCCGTACTCGGCAATTTTTTTCGACATTTTGCACGATAAATCAAAGACTATTATGCATAAAAATAAACAAAAATCTGTTTTAGATTGTACAGATAAATCCCTTTCATATGATACCCCACTTGGTATAGTAATCTTACTTTAAAAATATTAATTATTTGTTCATGAACACATTTCTTTTATGTGATCTAACCACAAATTCATGGTTTTCGGATTTTCCCCCTTACGTGTGCTTGAAGGCCTACTTACCTGCCAAACATGATTCTAGGACAATGGGGAGTAGGTACCTACCGTGTAGGTTTCATGACGTCGTTGTGTGTTGTTTCGGATTGACTATGCTGCGTAGGCCCTACTGGCCGCTGTTTCTTGACGGATTTTTTGGTCGTTTTTATAGATAATGGTACGGAACCTTTCGTGCGCGAGTCCGACTCGCGCTTGGCTTGTTTATTCCTTTGTTTTCAATAGAGATAGCGAGCCAACGAGCAGGCGGGTCACCTGATGTTAAGTGATTACCGCCGCCCATGAACATTTGCAGCACCAGAGGAACCGCCGCGCCGATGCGTTGCCGGTCTTTTAAGAATCTGTTGGTCCGCCCCTTGAATAACCCCATGTTGTAATCAAGTGGGAACACCGCCGATGGGAGTTGGTTCCACAGTTTGCACGTGCGTGGAAAGAAGGATCTGGCACAACGGAAGGTCGAAGTGCACCAGACACTCAGCTGGTGAGGGTGAAATTCCTTACGGTGGCGCGCGGTGCGGTTCTTTTGGATGGAAAATGATAAAGTATTTCGTAAACATGCGGAAAAGTGTACGATTGTACAAAAATCCTTTGTATTGTATACATTAGTCATAATGGTTATATTAATGCAAACGGCCGCACTTGAACTTGGCAGTATCATGTGAATTGTGAATCAACGAACAATTGGATTGCGCAACTGATGACTTTTGTTTCAATCAAAATGCCTTTTCTCAGCGCGTTTAGTTGAATGTCTGTGAGACAAAGAGATCTACGTGAACAGTAGAGCTGCTATGCTCAACATTATAATACTGTTGTTTTTTTTTTGTATTTCGCACAAGTTGACAGGACTTTTGATGTTACTGAATTACAAACAGACAGGTGGGCTTATGTTATTGATTATGTATATATTTAAAAGCAAATAGTGACAGACTGACTGATCTTTCGAAGCACAGCTCAAACTACTAAACGGGTTGAGCTGAAATTTGGCATGCAGCTATTATGACGTAAGCATCCGCTAAGAAAGGTTTTTTGAAAATTCAATTTCTAAGGGGGTAAAATAGGGTTTTGAAATTTATGTAGTCCACGCGCACGAAGTCGCGAGCATAAGCTTGTGCTTGTATAAAAGGAAATGGTGACTGACTGACTGATCTATCAACGCACAGCTCAAACCACTGGACGGATCGGGCTGCAATTTGCATACGGTTAGCAATTACAATCTTGATTACAATCTTAAATCTCAATTACAATCTTAATTATAATCTTGTACCTATATCAAATATTTGAAAAGAGCAACCGCCGAGTTTCTTGCTGTCTTCTCGGTAGGAAAGGCATTCCGAACCAGTGGTAGATGCATCCGACTATTCGAAAGTACCTACTTGTAAAAGTTTATTCGAATAAAATAAAAAATGACGTAGACATCCACTAAGAAAGAATTTTTGAAAATCCAACTCCTAAGGGGGTAAATGGCTTTAAAAGTGTAGTCCACGCGGACGGAGTGGTGTGCATATAAGCTAGCCCAAGCACAGTTTGACTTTCTGAAATCTGTCCGTGTTCTGTCCGTATCTTTGTCCGTGTTTAAATATCTCTGCTAATGTAAGAAATTAAAACGTTGTAGTTAATCGATTGTCGTAATCGACATTCTCTGAATCGCCTTAGTATGAAGAGCGTTGGAGAACGCAAGAAAAGAAAAATTCAAATCGGTTATTTCTCAATCGGTTATTAGTAAAGATGGGCGTTATTGGCTATTTACGGCAACGGTTAATCAACAGTTACTTAGTTTCAATACCGATATTGTTAACCGTTGCCGAATATCGGTATCAGAGTTGTGTTTCAACTAATTTAATATGCGCAACGCGCAGCGGTTTCCGTAGTAGTAACTAAGCTAGCTGCCGTATCAATACCGTCTGTATAGCTAGCGCGCGCATTTTCACTAAAATAAAACCAATTTTACTTTCATGAATATCTTGAAGTAATCACAACCTTAAGTTAATAGCAGTAAAGTTTAATTTGATCATTGACATAGGTCAAACTATAGTGGACGCCTGCAGGAATAGTTTGCTACAGTCCAGTTAACCAAAAACATTTCATAAAGATTGATAAACCAAAGAGGACCTTATCTCTATTACTCTAAGGCTAACTGTATTTAAATTGATAGATCAAAGTGTAATGGACAAGTACTTGTACAGTTAAGCCTTAGCGTAATAGAGATAAGGTAGGCTTTGGTTTACCAAGGTCTTAGTTACTAAGCCGGTAGCCAATAGCCGCTCCTTCTCAGCTTTCAGTGAAAGAAAGAAAGAGAAGGCATAATTATTGCGTTTCTAGTTACCAAAAAACCAAACAATGCATTGTCAGTTGCCAGTTGGCAGTGTTGCGTTGTCAGGTGGTTCGTCATAGATGTTAGCTGAAAACCGTTGCTAGCTACGACAATAACGCTACGGTACGCTATAGGCACGGCAGCGGTTTTCAGTTAAGTTAAGCTATAGCGGACACATGTCTAGTTATTAGCGACAACCTTCGGAGGCGACCTTGCGAGGTCCGCGGAGAGGAAGCGGTAAACGCTCCCTCCGCAATTCCTGCGACCTAGAACACGGTGTAGCGCGCGCCTAATAGGTAGACCACTGTCTCTATTGAATTTCCCGTCCCGTGCATTGCCTATTCGGTAACGAGACTTAGCGACATAGTTTTGCATGTAAATTCTGTTAAATAATGCTCGCTAATCCTAATCCTACTATCCATACTTTCCATACTAATATTATAAATACGAAAGTGTGTCTGTGAAACATCGTGAGGAAACCTGCATGCCTGAGAGTTCTCCATGATGTTCTCAAAGGTGTGTGAAGTCTACCAATCCGCACATGGCCAGCGTGGTAGACTATGGCCAAAACCATTCTGACTCTGAGAGGAGAGCCGGTGATGGGTTGATCATGATGATGAATGTCTGTCTGTCTGTCTGTCTGTCTGCTAGCCTTTCACGGCCCATCCGTTCAACCGATTTTGACGAAATTTGGTACAGAGATAGCTTGCATCCCGGGGAAGGACATAGGCTACATACGCGACTACGTCCGCGGGGAACTAGGTATTTTTAAAATCCCGTGGGAACTCTGCAGTCACGGGATAAAAAGTAGCCTATGTCACTCTCCATGTTTTTATCTATACCCATGCAAAAAATCACGTCAATCCGTTGCACCGTTAGAATAGAATAGAATAATGTTTATTCGAGGTATATAGGTGGTACATGGTGTTGCATCCATCACGTTACGACGTGATTGAAGGACAAACTAACAAACAAACACACTTTCGCATTTATAATAAGGGTGCTGATTAGAATAGCTTCCGCTCACCATGAATATTTTGTCCCTCGCACGCCTAATTCGTCGACGTGATGGATGCAATTATATTTGTCAAAGTCGCTTATGAAAATAACCTTTCCAGATATTTTAAATTATAACATGAATTATCATTAATAAAAACACTACATAATGACCACAAAATATATAATGCTAACATATCCCGTAATAGTTGTCATTTATTTTAAACAAAATTAATTGCTACATTTCCGGTATTCTCGTTCATTAAAACGCCTTTGAGTTCCCACGCGAGTTTCGACTTTACTGATAATAAGCGATAAGTCATAATAATATTGGTATTGTTTAAAATCATGTATCTATACCTACTAGATAATGATCGCGACTTCGTCCGCAGGTATCTAGGTTTTAAAAACCCATGGGAACTCTTTGATTTTTAAGGACAAATAGCAATCTGGGTCTATCTCAGTGGCGTGCACAGTGTTTGAAGCCAGGGTAGGCATTAGTTAGGTAGGAACCTGTTTACTGGCAGGTAATAATGAAAAATATGCATTGAACTATTACAACTGGGGTAAGCAGTGCATTTATGCCTCTATGACCTGCACGCCACTGGTCTATCTCCAGGATGTAAGCTATCTCTGTCCTGTACCAAACCCCATACCCGCAACTTCGTCCGCATGAATTGAATTTTTCAAAAAAATCTGTTGAAACTCTTTATTCTTCAGGGATTCCCCGGGATGCAAGCTTTCCTCCTAGTCGGTTACTTCGGTCGGTAATCGGTTCACTTGATCGGTTTTTAAGGTTCCGTACCTCAAAAGGAAAAACGGAACCCTTATAGGATCACTTTGTTGTCTGTCTGTCTGTCAAGAAACCTACAGGGTACTTCCCGTTGACCTAGAATCATGAAATTTGGCAGATAGGTAGGTATAGCTGACATTTGGGGAAAAATCTGAAAACCGTGAATTTAGGGTTAGATCACACAAAAAAAATTAAATTGTGGTCATGTACTAATAATTAGTATTTTCAGCTCTTGAAGTGAGTGACTATATCAAGTGGGGTATCATATGAAAGGTCTTCACCTGTACATTCTAAAACAGATTTTTATTTATTTTTATGCATCATAGTTTTTGAATTATCGTGCAAAATGTCGAAAAAATACGACTGTAGTACGGAACCCTCATTGCGCGAGCCTGACTCGCACTTGGCTGGTTTTTGATATTATGCTCGCGACTTCGTCCGCGTGGACTACACAAATTTCAAACCCCTATTTCACCCCCTTAGAGTTTGAATTTTCAAAAATCCTCTCGTAGCGGATGCCTACGTCATAATAGCTATCTGCATGCCAAATTTCAGTCCGATCCGCCCAGTAGTTTGATCTGTGCGTTGATAGATCAGTCAGTCGGTCACCTTCCTTTTATATATTTAGATTAGATATACATTATACATCCTCTATTTTAAAGGCAGCACATTATCTTCCTTCGGGAGCAAGCGGGCCAGACCACGCGTCGAATGACTATTAAATTGGAGTAGCAGATGTCCTAAAAAATTCCGTCTTGTTAAATTGCGCGATTCTTTAACAAGGATGTGGTTATATATTTGTGGATGTAGGTTGGAACGAATTCCAACTCACATTCTCTTAAATTAGGTTTATAGTCTGAGAAGCAGTGACGCTATCCATCATCATCATCATGATCAACCCATCGCCGGTTCACTACAGAGCCCGGGTCTCTTCTCAGGGTTAGAAGGGGTTTGGCCATAGTCTACCACGCTGGCCATGTGCGGATTGGTAGACTTCACACACCTTTGAGAACATCATGGAGAACTCTCAGGCATACAGCTTTCCTCGCGATATTTTCCTTCACCGTTAAAGATAGAGGTGCGTGCCCGGGATAGAACCCCCGACCTCCGATTAGAAGACGGACGTCCTAACCACTAGGCTATCACAGCTTTTTTTAGCCTCTACAATATGAATGAATAAATGAGTATACTTTTATTGTACACCACAAAAATAGTACACGTAGGTACAAATATAGGCAGGTACAGTATCATTGATTGCGTCAGGGTATGAGAGGTCTCTGAATTTTGAATTACCAAAATTACAATTCTAGGCCATTCAAATTGCCTATTTAAAATTCATGTTACTACGTAATTGGATCAATCAGGCAAATTATTCGTCGTGACGTGTAATCAACTAGGTACATTATTAATCGGACATAATGAGCACAGTAATAATTAGCACATTACATCATTAGTTTAAACTTATACAGCAATTTGCCGACTTCTCCCCTTTAATTGTTTTCGAGTAATCTACATCGACGCATTCCATTTTCAGGCACTAAACGTTTTTTTTTTTGTTTAGATTAGTTTATTTATTAATTGCAAAATTGTATGTAAAATAAATTATAAAAGTACAGTTACTAAAAAAGAGTAATAATAATTCATAAAACAACAATAAATCTTTCACTACCTACAAATATTATCACTACCCATTCTTTTTTTTTTTCTAATATTCCCCTTTCCCCTCCAACTAAGCGTAAAGCTTGTGCTAGGAGTAGGTACGACAATAGTGCAACGGGCGGGGTTTGAACCGTCGACCTTTCGGTTTTCAGTCCACTCCTTTACCGGTTGAGCTATTGAGGCTCATTATTATAAATGCGAAAGTGTTTGATTGTTGGTTTATTGGTTTGTTGGTTTGCCCACCAATCACGTCGCAACGGTGCACACGGGTTGACGTGATTTTTTGCATGGGTATAGATAAAGACCTGGAGAGTGACATAAGCTACTTTTATCCCGGAAAATCAAAAAACCTAAATCCTTCCAGCGAAGTCGCGGGCACCAGCTAGTAAACAATAATTCAGTGAGTGCAAGATCACAGTAGGGATATATTATGTCAGTTATCAGTTGTGACACTTCACACCAAGAGAACAGCCTGCGATGTAGTGAGAGCGGTTACATAAGGCGGCCGCCTGACCCGGATGACGTGTCACGTGTGCCATGGGAGCGCCGCGCGGTCCTCTGTAGCTACCACCATCAAACTCGTCGAATCACTGCTGTTCACGTCTTGGGCTTATCACAATGATAATAAAATGATTAAGTAACTTCGTCCGCGTCCCGCGGGAACTGTCTTTTCCCGTGGATTTTCCAAAAAATTCCTTTCATACAAACCTAACCTAACCTAACCTGACAATTACAAACAACAAAAAAGAATTAGGTATTTGACTACATGAGTATGAAGTTTACGGTTGGTTATTCTATTAAGGAGTATCTTAATGAATCATACATAATTTACTTTTATTTAATATACATAGGAACCCCATTACATTAACTTAAAATTTTGAATAATAACCTCATTTTAACTCAACATTGTTCTGATCCGACTAGACATTTTATTCTGATTTGACATATTTCACTACCAGACACATTTTTATCTTATTTTTTAAAATATGTACGATAAATATTATCAGAACTATGTACACGATGCTAGGTATAACATAACATATTGCATGCTAATAGGCAGAATTTGGCTGTACCTTTTTGTTTTTGTAACATTTTAACTGTTTACCCATATTCGCAATAAAGAAATTTGTATTTGTATAACTTTATCTGTCAAACAGGTTACCGTCTGGGACTTGTGCGCGTAGATTACGAAGATAAAGTGCACTGACTCACTTTATTTATATCTCCCAGTCACTCCCAGTGCAGTAAACATTTACTTGGTGCAACATTACTTTTTTTTTACAGAGGTTTTACATAATATTTTCTAACTCGCCAAACTGGTGGGCCAGTTTGTTGGCGAGGTGGCGCTCTTGATATTATGTATCTACATAAGTTACTACTATATTTTCGTTTACGCTATCCATACACCCAGTGGCGTGCACAGTGTTTGAAGCCATGGTAGGCATTAGTTAGGTAGGCTGTTTACTGGCAGGTCATAATGAAAAATATGCATTGAGCGATTACAACTGGGGTAAGCAGTGCATTTATGCCTCTATAACCTGCACGCCACTGCATACACCTTTATCTATACTTATAATAAAACTGTACTGCATATTAATTTAAACCTATGCTACTGTCAAGTTCAAGTCATGAAAGAAATCGGTTTTTCACTATCCTATACAGTATACCTACACTATGGAGACGGACGTAGAATACTTTATACCGCGAAAAATCAAAGAGTTTCCACGGGATTCTTAAAAATCTAAATCCATCGATAACAATGTTTCCTCCAATAAAAAATTTCAAAACATATTTAACAAGATGATGCCCGCGACTTCGTCCGCGTGGATTTAGCTTTTTAAAAATCCCGTGGGACTTTTTGATTTTCCGGGATAAAAAGCCTATGTCCTTCCCCGGGATGCAAGCTATCGCTGTACCAAATTTCGTCAAAATCGGTTGGTGAAAGGCTAGCAGACAGACAGACAGACAGACACACTTTCCACGATAAATTCTGGCTTTATCGACGAGCCAGCGGTAATGGGCGGTTTACAAATGACAAAGGAGCGGTGTGCATTTGATGTGGGATGTGGGCAACTGTCGGCCTTTCCTCGTAACCTCTGTGATCGTGCGAGTGCACCGGCCCGCGACTCCCTCATTGACGGTTAAGGCCTCTACATACCAATGTTTACATTCATTCAGAGTCATTTAGCAAGGGCATATACATCGTGCTTGAACGGGTGTTGCACATTGGTATAGTCTAGTAGGTATAAACCGGCGCCATCCGAGACCAGCGAGAAGGTTGGCCTCCTTCCTCCAAGCAAGCTGTACGCGACAGGTCAAGATGGCGATCGGGGAGGTAACGCCCCGCATACCCGGACAGTCGTCGCGCTATCCCGACGCGGGCGAGCGCGGGTGACGTGCGGGTGTGTGGAGCGTCCCCTCGCCTCATACCCTGATTGCCATAGCTATATAGATACTGATGATCTATCGCGTTTGTTCCGGAAGGCGTGAGAATAGGTCCGTATCTAGACAAAGTATAGAGCGAGGAAGCATCGCGCGTGACTGCGTGTTGCACATAACTCGCACATTGCCCGCCTCATCGAATGTCCGCTCGACTGGCGTTTCCTTTGTTTAGTTGACGCGGTTCAATAGGATTGTAACGGTATTAGACGCCAGTGATCTGATTGTGTGAGCGTTTAGTTACAGACCCTACCTAATCGGTCAACTTTTTTACCGATGCGACGACCGACAAATTTCATGATTCTAGGTCAACGGGAAGTTACCTACAGGTTTTGATTCCCTTGACGAGTCTTGACAGACGCGCAACGAAGTGATCCAAAAGTTCCTTCTTCTCTAGTAATATAGATACACCATAGTTGTCTATTCCCCGATCGTATCGCGGTGTGACAATGTGCACGCGTTGCATAATCGAGAGAAATCGTTTTCCGGGTTACTCGGACAGCCAGGGATTTGCATGCTACGAGCTTGAAATACTAATAAAGATATTGTGTTACTTGTAAACAGGTGTCAAGTGCATATCCTGTTGTCTACAAGTATAATGTACGTCCGGATTCCAGGAAAGCATTCGGGAAACTTCGAGGCGTCTTCTTGTCATAATTCCTCGGTGCTTGAAGACCAAAGTCTTCAGACAGTGCGCGTTGCCATTGATGAAATGTGGTCCGAGACATGGTCCCATAAGAAAGCTTCGAATCACTCAGCGGGCGATGGACCGAGCTAAGCTTGGTGTTTCCCTACGTGATCAAATCAGATATGAGGAGATCCGTAGCCTTAAGGACCAGAGTAATCGAGCGCTCAGCGGGTTGCGAAACTGAAGTGGTAAGGGCATAGTTCGAAACACCGATAGACGTTAGGGTCCCAAGGTGCTAGAATGGCGACCTCGGAAAGCTGCGCTTGCGCGTTGGATGAATCCCCCATTAGGTGGACAGACAACATCAAACGAGTCGTAGAGAGCCGCTAGATTCAGGTCACGCAACACTGTGACGTGTGGAAGTCGCTACAAGAGACCTATGTATGTCCAGCAGTGGGCATCTATTGGTTGATAATGATGACGACAATGATGATAACGGCGAAACCTCCCAAGTGATTTGGCATTTCTCCAAGTTTTTCAAGCTTGGTGACAATGCAACGGGATGACTGTCTCCCAAAATTTGTTTTTCCGGTACGTGGTCTCCATTTCAGTAGCAAACGGGTCCAAATAAAAAAAGTACAGTCTTATAAATTTAAAAAAGCTGTTAGGTAATTATGCTTATTCCAATTCGCTTTAAGTAGTTTTGACTTCGCCACTAACAAAGCCGAGTCAAACAAATACTTTGAACGCCCTAATTTATAGCGAACGGCGTCAGGGAACAAAAGCAAATGGCAAGATGGCGAAGCGTATAACCACACTGGAGACTTTAAAGTTTCAATACTTTTAATTCTGTCGCTTGTGGAGAAAGAAAGAGAGAGAAAATTTGTATAGAATTTTATTTCTAAACTAATCTTCTTTTATCAGCGTTGTCTGTATCTTTAGGTATGGTGCAGTTTCTGGTTTTGAGTGAAAACTTGTTACGTATTACGAACGTACCGGGCCATTACGAACGTGCGAACTGAGTCTAAATTAATTTCTATCGGAACTCTCGCTCGTACTTAGAAGCCTTATGGAACTGGAAACCGATGCTTTGCCTGGTGTTGATGATGGTGGTGATGAACCTGGTGTTGTGTGTAACAGCAACAAAAGGATTTTGCGATAGTCGATAATAGGTTATAAGAAGCGCCCATACTTTTTACCTGCGTCTACTGCCTGCATCCGAACAGCATCCCTTTATTGATAGCGACTTCTGCGGCATTCTCACGATTTATGACACCGTTCGCACGTTTGTAATGGCCTTAGCCGTACGGTTGTGGTTTGAAACTCGATGGAAAAAAAGCGACACAAAAAAGAGACAAACACATAGGTACATCTGGATTTAGCCCGCCAGAGAATGAGATAGAATACATTATACAGTGTTTTCTATTATTTCATACTTTAATTACCATAAGCCTCTCGTATCACGGTACAACAACATTAAGTCGCGTCGCTAGTGTGTCGATTCGCGAAGGCAGCAAGCAGCTGCGCGTGCGCAGTCGGAGTGCTTACTCTGTGGTCACGTCGCGGGTCGTCGGCCGCGGGCCGCGGCACAATGAGCCATTGCCTACATTCGGCCGTTCAAGTCGTACGCAACCAAGGAAAAACAAAAACCAATGGAAAATGTCGTGCAAATTAGTTTACACTTTTTGTTTGAACGGGTTTTAGGAAATATATTAGGTACTAATTATACGGAGACAAATGACTAATTTTTAAAAACAAAACGTGAATTTGTTGTATAGACTGTTTAAGTTGGCTGTGCTTTGGTCCAGCTCCGAAAAGATTTTTTTACTACTTGACACCCGCGACTTTGTCCGTGTAAGTTTCAAAAATTCCATGGTAACTCTGTGATATTCCTGGATAAAAAGTAGCCTATATCCGTTGCAAGCTATATTTGCACCTCTCGTCAAAACTAGTTAAACGGATGATCCGTGAAAGGCTAGCAGATAGAAAGAAAGAAAAAACGCTTATTTTTGAATCACACATTACCATTTATACTTACGGGTTAGGTTATCCGGCGCCTCTAATACTTGAGCATTAAAGTCAAAAGACTTCAAGCAGAAGAAGCGCCGGGATAAACTGTATCATGTGTTTCACAGCCCGAAAAAAGATCCCAACTCTGCATAAATAGCTAGCAGATCTATCTGGTAGTTTGCTGGGATATCTTAACTTTAGTAGACACATTCGTGTACCAACCTTTGAGAGTAGCTTGTACTTTGCATAGTATGAGAAGCGAACAGACCTTTGCCCTTTGACTATATTCGGCCGGTTGAAGCGGGTGCAAGCTGCGTGCACGCGATGCGGCGCGCCTTTCATGGTGCCGTCACATTAATTGAGCCCGTCCGCGTCGCCCCATACATAAAGCGCATGCCACGAATACTATGTGCTTTTGGTTCAAAGAATATTTGTCTTGTTATTATTGAATCTGCTTCTCCCTGCAGAGTCATTTTGTACTGGAGCTCAGGTCAACAAATTTTTGTCATCTTCAGGTGGTCTTTTTACCCGTGATTTTGCCCAAAATTGTTGTTTTTACTGTTGTATTGTTTTTAGGGGTTTTGCTTATTTGGAAGGTCGAACATTAAAAATATCAACTTTATCGACACATCGACTATCGGCTTTTCGAACATGCATCATTGGCATTAACTTTTAAAATAATCTTGTTTAGCGTAGGTATCTTTAGAGGTACCTTTCTTGCCCATAAAATATTAGCTTTACTAATTACTTAGTAATATTGTTCCTTCCTTCTCATTGGAAGACTCCCCACTAGGTGGACGGACGACATCAGACGAGTCGCAGGGAGCCGCTGGATGGCGACGGCGCAAGACCGTGGCGTGTGGAAGTCCCTACAAGAAACCTATGTCCAGCTGTGGACGTCTATCGGTTGATGATGATGATGATAATGTACTTGTGAAAGTTTACTTGATAAAAAAAATATTTTCAATTTTTCATTATCAATTAAAAGTTTTTACTTTTAGATTAAGAAAGGCGAGCTTTTAGGTACAGATGGTTATAGGTCACGTAGCTCGAGGTATGTGTATCGCAAACGACTGCGGTGAACGACTTCCAAGGAGCTTTGAACTCGTTGTTAGTGTTTCGGGCAAGTGCCGGGTGTAAAGTCTCTTTCACGTTACTAAAACTTCGTAAAAACTACTTATCTAAGGAGAGAAATGTTTGACTAGATCAGATATTGGCGTCGATACCTACATATGTTTTTCTCTAAACTAAATTAGAGAATCTTCTTTTTAATATACCTACTCCTAGCACGAGCTTCAAGCTTAATTGGAGGGGAAAGGAGAATGTTAGTCAAGGACCACGGCTAATATTCTCATTTAAAAAAAATTGCTAAAAAGGACGAAAAATCAAAAATCGTGTTTATCCCACGGGATTTTTATAGAATCATGCGTTTAAATGTTTTTACGAAATTCGGGGTTGAGATAAATCTTGCATCTCGGGCTACTACGGATGACTACTTTTTTTCCTGGAAAATCAAAAGTTTCCACGGGATTTTTAGAAATCTATATCTATGCGGGCTTCAGCTATTCAAGCATAAAACTTGTACTAGGAACGAATACGGCTTGTGCTGTTCTTCAAAACATTGTACTGCACCAAAATGTTTCAAATTCAGTTAGTTAACGAGCGGCAGTTGAAATAGGTCAGTCCTGCCGCATTACTCCCACATAAGTGCAATTAGAGTCTTCTATGATGATAAACTAGCATCACTTAACATTATTTTTGTCCCGAGAATGGTCCTCGGATGACAGAGAACTCCTCTTAAATATGCCATGAAAAATGCGAAATTAGAAAATCTTTATTGGTGACTAGCTGTTGCCGGCGACTTCGTACGCCTGGATTTAGGTTTTTAAAATCCCGTGGGAACTCTTTGATTTCCCGGGATAAAAAGTAGCCTATGTCACTCTCCATGTCTTTAACTATACCCATGGAAAAAATCACATCGATCCGTTACTCCGTTACGACGTGATTGAAGGACAAACCAATACACCAACAAACAAACAAACTTTCACATTTATAATATGGGTACTGATACAGAATACATGCACTAAAATCCTGACCTTTAAACTAGGACAAGCCTGTATCTAGGCCTATCTAGTATATTACCTACATCATAATATGTTATAGGCCTGTATCTAGGCCTATATCCTGTAGGCCAGTTAGTGCAAACTTCTTGAAGATATCGCTAAAAAGGTAAGAACCTTGAAAGCTTTCAAAATCAATGCTCGGTAGACCGTGTAGCTCTACTATCTCTATGGTGTAGCTAGCCAGCATTGACGTTTTGTATGGTCAATGTTGGCTAGAGAACTAACAGAACAGAATAACTTGCGTTTTTTTGGTTGCAAAGACCAATGCTGAAGGCATAGATTAATTATTGGCTTCGCTACGCTCTGAAGGTTTCCTAAGATCTAAATTGTATTAATTTCAATGCAGATTTGGATCTTTCTAGTTTCTGAATCGGCTTTGGTTTCGATAACCTGATTTGGTGGTGATTGCCGAGCATTTTTAATTTAATTCAAAGTGTGCTGAATGGGTCGAAATGGGAAAATGGTCTCCTCAAACACGGGCAGCCCAAAAAGTCGCAACTGTGCTCTGATAGCTCGGTCTTAAAGGTGGCCATCGCATCGTGGTGAAAACATTAGTCAGCCTACTTATCTGTTTTTGTAGTACTGCTTCCAGGGACGCCGGGTGCTTGTGATCGGTTTAAAACTAAGCACCACGCGGGGAGGCTCTTTTCATGTCCCCTTTGGCTGAATGCCAATAGTGCAAGAGTGTCAGCCAAGTGGAAGATTTGTTTGGAACCACCGACCAAAATCCACCAGGTCATTGATCCATAATAATATTATATTCCTTATCTTGTGCGATGATGCAAGACATGGACATAATAGGAATGACGCGAGTGTTTGTGGCCATTTTTTCATTTAGGCGTTTTGCGAATGCACTGTCACCGTCGCGTCCGCGTCGCCTACATCCTAACATCGGACAGAGTACCGTATCATCATTGTTATATTTAGATATTAGGTCTATAATACACCGCCTACGGTCTAGGGTTCTGTATTTTGCGTTCTCTGTAGTCTCCACAACTCCCAGATAATCTATATCCACTCCTCCCTGGAGTGCCTTTCTAATGTTTCTATAGTGTAAATGATTATATGACCCATTAATGTAGATTTGACCTTAACTGTTTTGTTGCTGTTGTAGGATAATCTACACTAATATTATAAAGAGGAAAACTTTGATTGTTTGTTTGTTTGTTTGTTTGTTTGTTTGTTTGTTTGTACTGAATAGGCTCAAAAACTACTGGACCGATTTTAAAAATTCTTTCACCATTCGAAAGCTACATTATCCACGAGTAACATAGGCTATATTTTATTTTGGAAAAAAATAGGGTTCCGTAAGATATTTGGGTTTTTCGGACACAAGGTGTAAAAAATCAACCAGAAAAGTTACTTATTTTGCGTACGCTGCCTAAACTATAAAAGATAGAACCATAAAATGTTCTAATTAATTGTAGATCTTATAAATATCTACAAAAAAGTCCGCGACACACTATACCCATCTATGTCGAGTGAGGCACAGCAACCATTTTTTTATTTAAAAATCTTGAAATTTTTTTGGACTACATTTAAACGCGTTTATTTTACTCATGCTATTAATCCTTATCAAAATAAATGATTTCATCACTAAGAACAGTTTATGGAGATAATATTTGGTCTTTGAATGATTTAAATTGGACGTTTGGTTTTGAAGTTATGGCGAAATTAAAATATTACGATTTCTGCTGCACGGCCCGTTGTCTACACTAATATTATAAAGAGGAAAACTTTGTTTGTTTGTTTGTTTGTTTGTTTGTTTGTTTGTTTGTTTGTTTGTTTGTTTGTTTGTTTGTTTGTACTGAATAGGCTCAAAAACTACTGGACCGATTTTAAAAATTCTTTCACCATTCGAAAGCTACATTATCCACGAGTAACATAGGCTATATTTTATTTTGGAAAAAAATAGGGTTCCGTAAGATATTTGGGTTTTTCGGACACAAGGTGTAAAAAATCAACCAGAAAAGTTACTTATTTTGCGTACGCTGCCTAAACTATAAAAGATAGAACCATAAAATGTTCTAATTAATTGTAGATCTTATAAATATCTACAAAAAAGTCCGCGACACACTATACCCATCTATGTCGAGTGAGGCACAGCAACCATTTTTTTATTTAAAAATCTTGAATTTTTTTTGGACTACATTTAAACGCGTTTATTTTACTCATGCTATTAATCCTTATCAAAATAAATGATTTCATCACCAAGAACAGTTTATGGAGATAATATTTGGTCTTTGAATGATTAAAATTGGACGTTTGGTTTTGAAGTTATGGCGAAATTAAAATATTACGATTTCTGCTGCACGGCCCGTTGTATTATATTATATAAAAGAGGTAATGTCGTTAAGTTTGTTTGTAGGGGGTAATCTTTAGAACTACTGAACCGATTTTAAAAATTCTTTCACCAGTAGAAAGCTACATTATTCCTGAGTGACATAGGCTATACGGGATCTTTAAAAACCTAAATCTACGCGGGCGAAGCCGCGGGGATCAGCTAGTAATTTATATTTTATGATAACTAATTTTTTTTTTTTTTAATTATTCTTGACATCGACATGCGTTTTTAATGTAATAGAACAATTTGCACACTAAGTTATTGGTTGAATATGTTAGAACAAAATAGATTTAAAACCAAATTGTACCACATTCTAGCAAATAAACACTATTTCTATTTCTATTTCTATTTCTATTTCTAATGCTTTCATGTAACTCCCCCGTTCCCACTTGTCGTTTGTCGGACTCACAGAAGAAGAGTTCCGTACTATCGTACGAGGTATACCTAACAACACTTTTATATAGAACACTGCAAGTTCATTACGGACTGCACCATCTACATATATGTGATTTAGTAAATTAAATTTTTCGTGAACTCATTTTTTTCTGATGTAACCGCAAATTCACGGTTTTCGAAATTTTTCCTTTACTTGTCTTATAAGACCTACCTATCTGCCAAATTTTGTGATTATAGGTCAACGGGGAGTACCCTATAGGTTTCTTGGCAGACAGACAGACAACGAAGTGAGGTTTCTTTTTTCTTTTTGAGATACGGAACCTTAAAAATGTTGATTGTAGACAGCGCGCCGTGGGACAAATGCCTTAGATTGTTATTCGCATTGCGTCCAGTGATTAATGTTGGATTCTTTGTTTGTTTTGTATCTCAGAAAATCTGTTGGTGAAATCAATTGGCAAAGGCGTTTGGTCATTTATTCCAATGTGTCCAGATATAGGTTTCTGTGGCGTGACGGATAGCGTTGAAATTGAATGAGTGGTTCAAATTACTTTTCACTTTATTATTGGAACTAGCTTATGCTCGCGACTTCGTTCTCTCTCCTCTATTTCACCCCCTTAGGGGTTAAATTTTCAAAAATACTTTCTTAGCGGGTGCCTACCTCATAATAGCTATCTGCATGCCAAATTTCAGCCCGATCCGTCCAGTAGTTTAAGCTGAGCGTTGATAGATCAGTCAGTCAGTCAGTCAGCTTTTTCTTTTATATATTTAGAGATAATATATTAGTGTAACGAATAAAATGAAGCTTTGTTAGATTATACACATGCAGATAGCTATTATGACGAAGACATCCGCTAAGAAAGGATTTTTGAAAATTCAACCCCTATAAGGGTTGAAAATTGAAATAGGGGTTAAAATTTGTGTAGTCCACGCGGACGAATTCGCGGGCATAAGCTAGTAAGTAAGTATGATAATGATAATAGATAGAGCCTCAATAGCTCAACCGGTAAAGGAGTGGACTGAAAACCTAAAGGTCGACGGTTCAAACCCCGCCCGTTGCACTATTGGCGTACCTACTCCTAGCACAAGCCTGACGCTTAGTTGGAGAGGAAAGGGGAATATTAGTCATTTAACATGGCTAATATTGTTTAAAAAAAAAAAAAAAAAAACTTAAGTCAAGGCTATTATACAATTGATGATTTTTTAATGACAATGGCAGAAGTGCGTAGAAGCAACTGGCTGAGACCTGAGCTTTTAGTTGCCCGCAAGATGTTAGACTGTGGTGAATAATAATTGTTACACTATAATTACAATTCTAGTTAGGTACCCACGACACAGGACTACCTAGCGTGGGTACCATAACACAATGTTATAATTGACAGAATTGAACTATGGTAAATAAATATTTTTCATTTTTCATTTTATTTTTCATAATGTAACTTTTTAATTTTTATGATTTGCAAAGGGCAACTGCTGAATTTCTTGCCGGCTCTTTTCAGTCGAATCAGCATTCCGAACAGCGGTTACCCGCCTGGCGCCCGCTCATTTGCTCGCTATTTTTTCATTTCAAAAATATTTTAAAAGGCATTGTCGAGCGATTGGTGTGAAAACATAAAAGTCTAAAGTAAGACTACGAACAAAATGAGTCAATGTGAACATTAGCTATTTTAAACAAAACAAATAAAACGTTTAATGGTGCTAGAACTAGATAGTCGTGAAATAGGTGAGTACAGTGCAGTGACGCGATCGCCCTTGGCATTATTAACGCTATCAGCGGCGCGTGGTGAGTGGTGACATCACCGCGACAAGTCTCGCGATCGCGCCGCGATGCATACTGAGTGGCTAGTGGCTATCCCACTTTCCACGCACGTTCATACATAACGGCACAAGGAGGATATTCAAGTTAAAATTTTTTTTTAAATGTATGTATGTATATTCTTTATTGCACCCTTTGTACCACAAAACACAAATGACAGGTTACAAAAAAGATACAAAAAGGCGGTCTTATTGCTAAATAGCGGTCTCTTCCAGACAACCTTAACGCTACGGCGAAAACGAACATATGGACAGTGGGAGGTGGTGTAGGTATATAATAAACCTAAATACCAATCTATGTATATAATGAATCGCTGAATGTGTTGCTGATCGCAAATCTCGAGAACAGCTGAACCGATTTCGCTAATTCTTTTTTTTATAATATTCCTTGAAGTTCGATGATGGTTCTTACGGAGATAAAAATTTAAAAAAATGCCTGAAAAAGTCTAAAAACAACACTTTTCTATATTCTCATACAAAAGATTCGTAATAATACTTAAAAGTCAATTTGAACTTTAATACCATACCATAAAGTTTAAGTGTTAGTGGAAGGGTTCCGCAAAAAAATTGAGTGCCTTGTGAGGGTCACATTGTAATGACGTACTTATTTAGTTTAATCGATAATTTAAAATGGTTATTACACTTAAAACTAACAGAAGACGTGGATTTTACGTATTCTGCAAGACTCGCTATTTAATATCATCACTGAGAAATAATTTATTTTTGATATAGTCAAATACCCATACCTACCCAATTAAGCTTTTGTGGAAAGTCCCACCTCCCAAGGCACCGCAGAGCTTTTAAAATTCAGTCAGTAAGTAACATAGAGCTGAGAGTAGGCCACCCTGTATAAGTGCCAAGTAAAACTGTCACCAGCTTATTATTTACTAGCTTATGCTCGCGACTTCATCCACGTGGTCTCCATAATTTTCAAACCCCTATTTTATCCATTTAGGGGTTGAATTTTCAAAAATTCTTTCTTAGCGGATGCCTATGTCAAAATATTTACATAAATTTCAGCTCGATTTGTCCAGTGGTTTGAGCTGTGCGTTGATACAAATACAAATTTCTTTATTGCGAATCTGGTTAAACAGTGGAGATGTTACAAAAACAAAAAGGTACAGCCAAATTCTGCCTATTAGCATGCAATATCTATATATATAAAAGGAAAAGGGGACTGACTGACTGACTGACTGACTGATCTATCAACGCACAGCCCAAACTACTGGACGGATCGGGCTGAAATTTGGCATGCAGATAGCTATTATGACGTAGGCATCCGCTAAGAAAGGATTTTTGAAAATTCAATCCCTAAGGGGGTGAAATAGGGGTTTGAAATTTGTGTAGTCCTCGCGGACGAAGTCGCGGGCATAAGCTAGTGTTATGATATTCCTAACAACGTGTACATAGTTTTGATAAAATTAGCCAAATCATTAGATTAGATAGATCAGTCAGTCACCTTTTCCTTTTATATATAAAGATGTCCAAGCCATATTTAGTACATGCGGCTGGTGATGTCACCAGTGGTAAATGGCCCTGAATCGTTACACCAGCATGTTCCACTGTGTTAACGATTGTTGTTCGTGTTTCATACGTTCCCCTATACCTACGTGGTTTCGACATCGTTCCATTCAGCTGGCGCTTATTGCGTCTATCCATATCCATACTAAGTAATATATTATTACTAGATGATGCCCGCGACTTTGGTTTGAAAATCCCGTTGGAAATCTTTAATTTTCCGGGATAAAAAGCCTATGTCCTTCCCCGAGATGTAAGCTAACTCTGTACCAAATTTCATTAAAATCGGTTGAACTGTTGGGCCGTGAAAAGGCTTGCAGACCGACAGACATACTTTCGCATTTATAATATTAGTATGGATATATGAAAGCAAAAGGTGACTGACTGACCTATATTTAGATCTTATTTCTCTCCTCCGTGATTTAGATAAAAGGAAAAGCTGACTGACTGATCTACCAACGCACAGCTCAAACTACGGGACGGATCGGGCTGAAATTTGGCATGTACAATAGCTATTAGGCTTGACATAGACATCTGCTAAGAAAGGATTTTTGGAAATTCAACCCTTAAAGGGGTAAAATTGGGGTTTGAAATTTGTGTAGTCCACGCGAACGAAGTCGCGAGAATCAGCTAGTCGTATAATAAAAAGTAAGCTTGGGAACCTAATATTCATACGATTTGATCTCCCGTTCCATTAAGGATACTTAGGTCTCAATTCTAATATCACCTTGAATAAGAGACCTAGGTCTGATTAGGATATAACATCCACACCTACAGCCTACAGGTCTTTCGTAATGCTGTATGAGATCATCACTTGTGTGTGGACTACAGACAGACTAAATTATACCTATAGTTTGCGACAGCTCGAAATGGCTATCGGGGTGGGGATGCCCCGCACATCCGCATCCCCCGTGCTAACTTGGTGCGGGATAGCGCGGGTGACGTCACGGTGACGAACCTATAATGATACTAAATGATTTTTTTTTTAATTCAGACACAAGTTAGCCCTTGACTGCAATCTCACCTGGTGGTAAGTGATGATGCAGTCTAAGATGATAGCGGGCTAACCTGGAGGGGTATGTTTTTATTAAACCCATACCCCTTTGGTTTCGACACGGCATCGTACCGGAACGCTAAATCGCTTGGCGGCACGGCTTTGCCAGTAGGGTGGTAACTAGCCACGGCCGAAGCCTCCCACCAGACCAGACCAGAAATTTAGAAATTATAAAATTCCAAACCCCTGCCAGGAATCGAACCCGGGACCTCCCACTATTAAGACCACAGCGCTCACCACTGCGCCAGGGAGGTCGTCAAAATGATATTATAATCTACTAGCTTATGCCCGCGACTTTGTCCGCGTGGACTACAGAAATTTCAAACCCCTATTTCACCCCTTTAGGGGTTGAATTTTGAGAAATCCTTTCTTAGCGGATGTCTACGTTATAATAGCTATCTGCATGCCAAATTTCAGCCCGATCCGTCCAGTAGTTTGAGCTGTGCGTTGATAGATCAGTCAGTCAGTCAGTCAGTCAGTCAGTCAGTCAGTCACCTTTTCCTTTTATATATTTAGATTTGTAGAGAGGGGAAGACTAAGGGACGCTTCTGAAGAATACTTTATGTTCCCCGCAAGGAGCCATTTGGCTTAAATCTGTATCTATTTTTTTTAATTCATTATAGGTAAACGCTTAACCACCATCACACCTGATGGAAAGTGATGACGAGGCCTAAGATGGAACGCGTTAACCTAGAAGATGCCTATTCACTCTTGTTTTAAAGATACCCGAGTTGTAATTGGTAGGAAACGTTGAAGAGTATTCCAAACCATAGCCATGCGTATAGGACTTCATTATCCGCAGCCGAATAAGCTGTTGAGTCACAAGACCAACGAGTCAGTTCAGTTGGCACGACAAATGCGTAGAGCGTCGATAAGTCATGAATGGGAGTAGGTAGGTACTCGTAGTACAACAATGCGCGACGCAACCTAGTAACGGAGGGATTGCCAACTCTGGGCTGCTGGCCGTGACCGGCCCTCGAACCTGTCTCGACTCTATTACGACTATTGTCAGTTGTTACGTTGACTTTATTGAAGTTAACCACCACTACCCATTAAAAAAAAAGAATATTAGCCAAGTTAATTGCTGACTTTTTGCCTCCTCGTTTCTAAAGCGAATCGCTATCAATAAGCCCTTCCAGCATCAGTGGCCCTACCGCGGTTGTTTGACAGCTACAATGTCACAATCGCAATCATCTCTGATTGGTTAATGCTCGCGCACTATTGGCCACAATGCATTGTTGCAAGAAGAATCGCACAAATTCAGCCAATCAGAACAGTTGAGATTGTAATAATGATTGATGCAGGTTTTAGACAATCGCCCTGCAGTTTTCGCCGCCAATTTCAATGTGGGTACCTTCAAGTCAAGAGTAGATAAATAGGCATATTCTAGGCGAGCGCACTCCATCTTAGGCAGCATCATCACTTGCCAGAAAAAAATCAGTACTTAGAGTACGCGGCCGAAAGTAATGTATATCGACCTTTAGAAGGAGATAGCAGATTTGTAGAGCGCTGTCCCTGTCGTTGAGACCGACAAAACGTCATATAGGTATGAGTGACAGAGACAACGCTCTACAAAGCCGAAATGTCATTCTGAAGGCCGATGTACATTACTTTCGGCCGCGTACTGTTAGTGATGGTTCATACGAAATAGTTACCTGTTTCATGAATAGTATAACCAACGAACTAACAGTGTTAGATTGAGTAATAAAAGTGTACCGAAAATAAATAGCAATTAGCGAAGCGTGAAGTGGGAACCTTGAACTATAAAATTTCAATTATATCATAATATCCGGCGATAAAAGAGCGGGGCTTTGAATAAAATTACATGTCTGTCTGCATCTACATTCTACACATGTGAAATAGATTTATGTATGTCTGTGGGTTATTTGGTCATACTATATCTACTAACGATATAAATAAAGGTCATGTACGTTAGTACTATTATATTATTCTGTGGTCATGGTCACAAAATATAAAATAACTTTTTAGCGCATTGTCGCGTGATAAGCGGCAGGCCTATGAATAAAGACCCGGATGGGTCTAAAACTAGTCGCGACGTAAAAAAAATTTTTTTTTTTCAAAAAAGCGTTCGCCCATCTGGAAAATTCAATTGAACTTTAAATAAAACTTGTCTAAAATCGTGATGGATTTTTAGTTTAATTTTTTTTGTACATTTTGTTATATTTTACCCGCTTTAGGTGTGGAATTTCCAAAATCCTTAGTGAGTGCCGATGTCATAAGAGGAACCTACTGTCAAAATTTCAAGTTCCCCAGAGACTGTCCGTTGATAGATCCGTCAATCAGAACAAGTGGACTATAGAAACTTTGTGTTGGTTGATGGCCTGAAAATGTAGTGTAATTTCCTACGTCGATAGTTCGTTAAACAATGGTCACATTGTGCAATTGTGCAATTGTGCATACTGAATGAGGCTTTATGGTGCTGTTAGTTGACGGTCAGATGCTAGATTGCTGGAGATAGTGCCGCTCTAATAATGCCACTATAAAGCCATTATACCACCATGGACTGTTGGGTACGTTCGGTACACTTTAATTTTCAGTCTTATACCGGCCCAATACGGTTTAGGTCTCTCTCAAACTGTACAGATAGACGTGGAGGTAGGTAAAAATTCAAAATTCTAATAATTTATTCAAAATATGTAATCTTGGGTACAATGCCTCGCTGCGGTGGTCTCGACGAAGTTTTAGATTTAATTTAATTTATTGTAGTTTTAATTTAATGTTGTTTTTTTTTTAGATTTAAGTTAGAGTTTTTTAAATTTTGAATTTTACCATAGACAAAGACAACGTGCGTCAAATTACTTATAGTTATTGTTTTACTAGGTTTACTAATTGTTTTGCATGCCTAATATTTAAGGCGAAACATTTCTACTGGACAATTTTATGTAATAACATATCGTTGTAAAATGTTTCCGCAAATAAAGAATCTTTGAATCTTTGAATCTTTGATTTGAAGTTTATTAATAGTTTATTTGTTAACCATTGATAATAAAATATTAAATCATTAGATAAATATGTAATAAATTACACTTTTTGATTGTCGGTTGTAGGATTTGTAAGATATAGTGTTGAGATTTATTACGCAAACTTAAAATTAAAGCTACGAGGGTTCCAAACGCGCCCAGGTCTGAGAAGAGCCCACAACACACTCAGGGACCGTCGAAGTGTATATTTGTATCTTTCTACGTTACAATGGGTCTCTATTTTATTATGAGTCGATGAAAATAGTCTACCAAAGTCGTTTTATCACTCAAACTCGAAATCCTTAAATTTTGAATTAGGTCTCTATAATTCTAAAGGTGCGATATTATGCTGTTCTAAAACATATCTAAATATATAAAAGGAAAAGGTGACTGACTGAATGACTGACTGACTGATGTATCAACGCACAGCTTAAACTACTGGACGGGTCGGACTGAAACTTGGCACGCAGATAGCTATTATGACGCAGGCATCCGCTAAGAAAGGATTTTTGAACATTCGCCCCTTAAGGGGGTGAAATGGGTGTTTGAAATTCGTGTAGTCCACGTGGACGAAGTCGCGAGCATAAGCTAGTTGTATATAAACATAAATTCTAACTCCGTCGAACGAGTTTCGTTTACACCAAAGTCAATTCAAATTCATTCCAGAAAACATGGTTGTTCTAAAATCTATTTTAAAGTATGCGAGCTTGTTTGTTTGTACTGCCTAAATACAACTATTCTATTGCGTTCATTCACAGACAGGTTTTCCTGGATGAATGAAACTCGTGGAAAACTCCTCATACTTTAAAACTGTATTGTTAGTTTGTTATTTCTTCGATGGAACGGACTCCATGACGCAGTGGTAAGCGCTGTGGTGTTATTAGTGGGATGTCCCGGGTTCGATTCCTGGCAGGGATTTGGAATTTTATAATTTCTAAATTTCTGGTCTGGTCTAGTGGGAGGCCTCGGCCGTGGCTAGTTACCACCCTACCGGCAAAGCCGTGCCGCCAAGCGATTTAGCGTTCCGGTACGATGCCGTGTAGAAACCAAAGGTGTATGGGTTTAATAAAAACTGCCATACTCCTTCCAGGTTAGCCCGTGCCCACCTTAGACTGCATCGTCACTTACCATCAGGTGAGATTGCAGTCAAGGGCTAACTTTTATCTGAATTAAAAAAAAAAATGCTTAATGAAATTAGGATTTATAGTAGCTGTGTGTGTGAGATAAGAGATTTAGGGCATCAATGTAGGAGGGACGGATCTACTGATTTAGAACAAACTATAAGTTATTTTCCTTTTACTTAAAACCAAACTACTTACACGTACCTACGCAAGTTAGCGTGAAAATTTAATTTTTCACTGTATTTTGCGAGAAACGTATATTAAACAACTAGATGATACCCGCGACTTCGTCCGCGTGGGTTTAGGTTTTTAAAAACCCCGCGAGAACTCTTTGACTTTCTGGGATAAAAAGTCTATGTCCTTCCCCGGGATTTGAGCTAACTCTGTAAACTCTGAAATCGGTTAAACTGTTGGGCTGTGAAAAGCTAGCAGACAGACAAGCAGACTTTCACATTTCATGATTCTATGTCAATTAGAAATACCCTACAGGTTTTCTTGACAGACACGACGGACAGACAGACAACAAAGTGATCATATAAAGGTTCCTTTTTTCTTTTTGAGGTACGGAACCCTAGAAATAGGGCTACTTTAGGGTTACCTAGCGTTAAATGCACTAACATTTGACGCCTGCCAGTGACATCGAAACCTCGACGTTTTGTTAAACGTTCTGTCGTGAACTGTGGCGTTAGTCTGCCACACACGTACTAAGCGCGTTATTTCTATTTAGCAAATAAGCGAATAATTTCAAAACCTCTTCATCTCACAAAGTAAGCAACGTTAAAACGTCAAAATGCATAGCGGCGTTGTGCGGGCTGCGGGCATGACATAATGTTTTCCTCGAGCGAGGTTGCCGGCTGCCGGCTGCCGGCCAAGGTCGCCCGCTCCCCAGCCGAGCGAGATTTTACTGCATCTTAAAAACTTTAACTACTTACCTAACTGCGAAATAAACATATTTTTTTATATTCACTGCAAAAACCTGAGGCCTTTTTAGGGTTTCGTACCCGAAGGGTGCCAACGGGTATCTATTACTAAGCCTCCGCTGTCCGTCCGTCCGTCTGTCAGTGGGCTGTATCTCGCGAACCGTAATAGGTAGAGAGTTGAAATTTTCACAGAATGTCTATTGCCGCTATAAGAACAAATAGTAAATTTTTTTAATGGTCACCATGGAAATAAAAAATGTTATTTTGTACGATAGTGCGGAACCCTTCGTATGCGAGTCCGACTCGCACTTGACCGATTTTTTAAACGGGAGTTTTTTTAAAGATACCCGATGTTGTAGGGAAGACATCGGTATGTAAGATTTTCACCCTGGAACCCCCGTTTTGTAAGAATTCATATTGTCTTCTAACAAATTGAGTCCTAGATGTTTTGAATAAAAATTTATTATTATCATTATATTTCTACACTCTACTCCTACTTTTATTAATACTAGCTTATGCTCGCGACTTCGTCCGCGTGGACTACACAAATTTCAAACCCCTATTTCACCCCTTAGGGATTGAATTTTCAAAAATCCTTTCTTAGCGGATGCCTACGTCATAATAGCTATCTGCATGCCAAATTTCAGCCTGATCCGTCAAAGTAGTTTGAGCTGTGCGTTGATAGATTAGTCAGTCAGTCACATTTTCCTTTTATATATTTAGATTGAAGATTATTATAATTTCAATAGTGAAATTAACGAAATGTTCTTCTATTTTCCAGGTAAGGGTCTGCAGTACTTTATGACGCCGCGACGCTACGGCCAAGTGTTACCATCAATTCCGACCAAACAGTAATGAGTTGCACCCGACCACAGAGAGTATGGTTATGGTGCACGTAATTATACTTAATTATACCCGTAACTTGCAATTGAAATGATGTGAAAGGGGAACGCGTAAAAGCAAAATTGGGAGAGTGTGTACTATGGTCATGGTTTGATAACACTAGCTTAAAATTTTCAACCTGCGCAGTGGTTGATTTAGCGATCTATTTAGTGGTAGAGGGATGGTTCAGTTAGTTGCAAATCAGCCTATAATTTTAAAAATCGGAACCCTGCAATCGGCACCCGAATCTTATTTGGAAGTCGGGGGTTTGATTCCGGGCACGCGTCTAACTTGTCGGAGTTATGTGCGTTTTAAGTAATTAAATATCACTTGCTTTAACGGTGAAGGAAAACATCGTGAGGAAACCTGCACGCCTGAGAGTTCTTCATAATGTTCTCAAAGGTGTTTAAAGTGAGTTTGTTATGGGCTCTTCTCAGACTTGGGCGCGTTTGGAACCCTCGTAGCTTTAGTTTTAAGTTTGCGTAATAATTATCACCACTATCCAACAACTGACAATCGAAAAGAGTAATTTATTACCTATTTTGAATAAATCTTTTGACTTTGACTTTGGCACTTCGACAGCGTGGTAGACTTTTAGGTTCGAAAACAAAATCTATTCAGATAGTAATACTGCTCCAACTTAATAAAATCTACAAACTACAACTAAGTAAAATCGGTGTACTTAATAAACTCTAGATATCGCTAGAGTTTTCCATGAAACAAAGGTAGTATTTACCTACATAAGAGCTTAGGCAGTTGTAAGGTCGGAAGAAAGTTCTGAACAGTGTCTAGATAATCTCGCGTTTGATGGCGCGATCTTCCCGTAATCGTAATTCACCAGCGATCAGTTGTGTAGATAGCCTACATTGCGTTTCCGCCAACTATAAAACCTCTGGATACGTTACCCTCGATTTAATCTGCTATGTTTTATGGACGCAATTTCTTTGACTAACAAGGCGGTATCTTTCTGGAAGATCTAACGTTTAAATTCTAGAAACTACAAAAGAGAGCTTTGTCTATACCTATCTCTCTTGAAAAACTATTTTTACGCAAACTGTCTAAGTTCAACCCCTAAAGGGGTGAAATAGGGGTTTGAAATTTGTGTCGTCCACGCGGACAAAGTCGCGAGCATAAGCTAGTACAAAATAAAAATAAACGTATTTTCACGGACTCGGATCGGATGAGTGCGTAACTACCGTAAAAGTGAAGAGGAAAACTGGTGCCGAAAGGGCGTGAGGCAAATCGCTTCGTACGTGTCCGTGGAGTTTCGACTACGCACGGGTGCAGACCTTGATGATTGACGATGCCTTGTGTAGTAGAGTAGAACGGTAAACAAGGAACCACATCAAAAAGTTCTTGGGCTTAAATAATATCCTGTAGAATACCGATAGACAGGCAACTCTGCTCCTTCTATTACTCAAAGAATATTAAAGCCAGCATAACTCCCAATTTATTGACAGTCACAATTATCTATCCATTGAAGCAATTAGGCTCCATTAGTAGTACACGACCCGTAATTCAATTGAGGCGCTGCAGGCGACAAGGGTCAATGAGCTATTACGGCAATTGCAGATATGGGTCAGCGAGGTGGGCGGTCGGGAGTGCACGTCTGGCCAATCAACTAGCAGAACACTCCTAGACGCGACATGGTCCAACTCGAGTGCCTTCAAGGCAAGAGTGGATCTTCCAGAAAGTGCGCTATTATTCATTGAGCATGATTGTCATCAAGTGCAATTATTGAAAAAAAAAACCTTTTTTTTCCGTGAGGAAAATCCATCATGGATACCACCGGCCACGGGGGAGCACAACCCACCACCTCCCATGGCCCCACCAACCTCGCGGTTATATGGGCCGAAACGCGGGAGGGCGCCTGTTCGGTACTTGCTCGGTGGCTATTTCCCGGGGCGCCTTCTTGACTCCCTACAAATTCTTTCTTTCCTGTCCTTGTCCCTAATTGGTCTTTCTCCCCTTTCTGGGGCAGACGTACACAACACGCAGATCCCCGCGTGCCCCGCGGTCCGGATCCTTCCTCAAACACCCACTGGTCCACGATCACGGTCCGAGCTGTTCCGCCTCTTGTGCCAGTGGTGCGCGAACTCCCGTAGCTTGCCGAAGTTTTCCGCCGAAGCAACGAGGTCCTGGTAGTAAACCGGACCCTCTTCCTCGCGAACAATCCCGTCCTGCTGGGCGCACCGGAGGTCCTCGTACAGCGCACACTCCCACAAGACCGTGGTGGAGCACAGTGGTTATGTCGGACTTCTACCAACTAAAAACCTCACAAAGTTCCATCCCACCGCTAACGACGGAGCACAAAGGGACCAACAACGCCTCATTACTCCGCCAGCGGATATCCGCCGCAGCAGACCCACCACTGGGACACTACGTCATCACCAACCACCCACCACAGACACACCCTCCGCTCCTGGGGCTACTGCGCCCTCTGCTAGGGACACTCTGAGGGACGCGCGGACGACACCCACTCCCTGCCAGGTCAATTAGCCTTGGCCAACAATATCCCATGAAGAGAAATTGTTAACCATGTTACCAGGGTACACCGGCCCAAGTGCTGCTCTCCCCCCGGTAAGGACCCGCAGCACTCAGGCACACGGGCAGGTTACCTGGCTGGTACCTCTTTAAAAAAACCTAGCCTAATCTAAGCTAATCTCAGAATGTTTACTAGCATGTCTAATAGCTGAAAATTAATCCCTTGCATACTCAAAACAAAATTATATAATCCACTTTTACTATGGGTACCTTGGAATCAAGAGTGAATAGGCATCTTCCAAAAAAAACCGAAACTAATTTTATGGAGCTTCTCAATCGTTATAAGAAAACCGAACCGCGCGCTGGTACAAAACAGCTTTGATGAGAAAATTTACATTTAATGTTCCACATCTTATAAGATAATCGCTATGCGTTAAGCTTGCATTGTGAAGGCTACGAAAGGAAGTCGCCATTCAATGTCCGCGGCACTTTGAACATCAATCAAGTTGCATTGACAATATTGACATGCAGTGTCATTTAGCTCGAGGTATTTTGTTTGCTTTTTGTCAACGTTTGATGCATTGAACGGTCGTTGGAACTTGCTATAAGTCCCGCAAATTGCTAATGCACGAGGCCGCCATTTGAGTGACGTCAGCAATAGACTGAAGTTTAGAGCTGATGATATATTTTTAAATGTTGTATAGAAGCAGGCGTTACTTTGCGGAAGTCCATGATATACAATGAACCAAAAGCTTAATTTGCTGTAATCCGCTGAAACAGGTCGAATCTGTATGATGCAACATGCAGCATGCGAAATGCTCCGCCCGCCCTCCCACTGCTAACCATGCAGGAAAAGCAGCCACTCGGCAAGCAGTACGCACCACCACCACGCAGCACCACACAAATCCCAAAACACACTCGACGCACGTTTCGCCCCGACACCGGAGCATCCTCAGGAGAGGACTTTGCATTTTGTTTAATTTGTTGTAGTTACAAGAAAATTAAAAAAACTAGCCAACGGCTCTTGCGGGGCTGCAAGTTTTCCGGGTAGTCTCTTGGTACGCGATCAGCTAAAGAAAAGCGTAAAGCTCGCATTGCTGAGGCGACGAAAGGAAGTCGCCGTTCAATCTCCTCAGCACTTCGAGAACGATCAATCACGATGCGTTGACATCTAGTGTAGTTTAGTTGAAGGTATTTTCCTGTGTTTATGATAGTTTTTTGTTAATGTTTGATGTATTGAACGGTCGTTGGAACTTGGAAAACAGTGGAAGTAGTACTTAGAAATTGTTTGCAGTGGCCCTACCGCAGTTGTTTGACAGCTACAATGTCACGATCGCAGTTATCTCTGATTGGTTAATGCTCGCTCACTATTGGCTACAATGCATTGTTGCAACAAGAATCGCACAAATTCAGCCAATCAGAACAATTGAGATTGTAATAATGATTTATGCAGGTTTTAGACAATCGCCCTGCTGGTGTGTCGATTGCGGGAGAATGACAGCTACAAAGTCACGATCGCAATCACCTCAGATTGGTTGACGCTCGCTCACTATTGGCTACAATGCATTGTTGCAAAGAATATCACAAATTCAGCCAATCACAACAATTACGATTGTAATAACGATTGATACAGGTCTACCGGAACCGTTTACACGCGGATGAGGTAGCAAGCATCAGCAAAACGCACATAAAATCTTGTGAATATCGTAATTGTTGGGATTGTGTTGTATAAGGTAGGGGGTATTTTTTTGTAATTTGTAAGTTACATAAAAATATCTATAGTATTTACGCGACAGGCCGAGATGGCATGAGGAATATGAGGCGGGGGGACGCCCCGCATATCTGCACGTCACCTGCGCTATCCCGCACCGGGTTAGCGCGGGGGCTGTGCGGGTATGCGGGGCGTCTTCACCCTGATTGCCATCTCGACCTGTCGCCACCAATGTAGAATGCATTTCAATAAATCAGAGTTAGAACGTGACAGGCTGTCTGTTTGTCAGGCCCAACAGGCCGGTACCCGTAGTACAAGATTTTACGTCTCACCAAACCAAACCAAATTCGAGAGTTGAAATACTTCCGCGTTACAGTAAACTGGATCTTAAATGCCTTGTTTTAAAGCTCAAGTTTGTCTACACTTCTACAGCCAGCGCTCCAAGCGGAAACATTGCGAAATTAAAATCAGTGGCATTGAATATTTGACTTCAATTCAAGGCTGTTTAGGTCCATTTTACTGTAACGCGGAAGTATTTCGACTCTCGAATTTGGTTTCGTTTGGTGAGACGTAAAATCTTGTACTACGGGTACAGTACAGTTAGTATAAGATTTCATAGTTTTAAAAATACCAAAGTCGAAATCGACTGTTTCCATACATCTACAGGCAGCGACACAGCGGAAATATTGCGAACTAAAGATGATCGAGTGTTTGCGAGTATAGCTTTCAACTTTACGATACCAATTACCACATAACTACGTCACCATCGAGAATGGTTTGCGTTTACCTACACCAATACCAATATCGAGTAATTTGGCAGTACGAGTCCTAAGTTTGACGTCCTAAAACTAGTAAATGACGTCATTTTCGCTTATGGATACGAGTGGATACGAGTCGATAGTCGAATTGTAACTCACCAAAAAATACTCGGTGAGAGAAGCGTGAAAGCTTATTGATAATTAAACAAAATGATGAAATTTAATAAGTGAAGTGCCTTAATTTGCCCACGGAGGCAAGGAGAATGTTTGGGAAGGTAGTCAAAGCTAACCGTCGTGATTGTGTAACTTAAATTTGGTTCAGCGGCGTAATTTGTGATGTGCGCAGTGTATCGGTCAAAGAAACAGGTTCTCACATAGCCCAAACCCTCCAGCAAGTTGAAGTGACAGTGAACAATCCATGCATGTCGTACTGGGTTGAGCATCCGTCAAAGAAACAGGTTCTCACATAGCCCAAACCCCCCCGTAAGTTGAAGTGGCAGTGAACAATCCTTGCCTGTCGTACTGGGTTGAGCATCCGTCAAAGAAACAGGTTCTCACATAGTCGAAACCCCCCAACAAGTTGAAGTGGCAGTGAACAATCCATGCCTGTCGTACTGGGTTGAGCATCCGTCAAAGAAACAGGTTCTCACATAGTCGAAACCCCCCAGCAAGTTGAAGTGGCAGTGAACAATCCATGCCTGTCGTACTGGGTTGAGCATCCGTCAAAGAAACAGGTTCTCACATAGTCGAAACCACCCAGCAAGTTGAAGTGGCAGTGAACAATCCATGCCTGTCGTACTGGGTTGAGCATCCGTCAAAGAAACAGGTTCTCACATAGTCGAAACCCCCCAGCAAGTTGAAGTGGCAGTGAACAATCCATGCCTGTCGTACTTGGTTGAGCATCCGTCAAAGAAACAGGTTCTCACATAGTCGAAACCACCCAGCAAGTTGAAGTGGCAGTGAACAATCCTTGCCTGTCGTACTGGGTTGAGCATCCGTCAAAGAAACAGGTTCTCACATAGTCGAAACCACCCAGCAAGTTGAAGTGGCAGTGAACAATCCATGCCTGCGTTCCTACTGAGTTGAGATTTGGTACCACAGCATACCTACAAGTACCTAGTGGGGTACCGACCGATGGACCGTTCATATTATAGAGTAGGTACCTAACGTGAAGTGGCTGAATGAGGATGCCTCAAGACTGGATGTAGAAGACAGACATCCACAGGCTAAAATGATAGATAATGATAATAGTGCATCTCGGATGAATCATTTTGTGCAGCGATGACTGGATGTAGAAGACAGACATCCACAGGCTAAAATGATAGATAATGATAATAGTGCATCTCGGATGAATCATTTTGTGCAGCGATGACTGGATGTAGAAGACAGACATCCACAGGCTAAAATGATAGATAATGATAATAGTGCATCTCGGATGAATCATTTTGTGCAGCGATGACTGGATGTAGAAGACAGACATCCACAGGCTAAAATGATAGATAATGATAATAGTGCATCTCGGATGAATCATTTTGTGCAGCGATGATTGGATGTAGAAGACAGACATCCACAGGCTAAAATGATAGATAATGATAATAGTGCATCTCGGATGAATCATTTTGTGCAGCGATAGCCATCCATACATATAGCTCGCAGAATGCATTTACTTGTAGCGTTGTAAGATCGATCACAAAGAGTATGTCACACCTTGATCATTGAGGCAAAGGTAAGATATGCACAATTTATTACCTACCTATACCTAGGTACCTAATACCTACATAATATTATTCTAAGCCTTATGGGTAGGTACATCAAACGTGTGGCTCAAATTTCCTACTAAGTAGGTGCCTACTTACATTAATTTATGATTCAATTATACATATACGTTGGTACCTACATCTGATAAAATCAACCCATTTTTTCACCAGAATAGAAACCTAGGTAGGTACCTACCTACCAGGTATATTAAGAAACATACATACAATAACAGAAAATACCTACCTACTACCTACCATTACTTGCATCCATTCACAAACAAGAAAGTAGGTACTTAATTTATCTATATATAAAAAAGGAAAAGCTGACTGACTGATCTATCTAATTGAAATTTGTGTAGTCCTCGCGGACAAAATCGCGGGCACAATCTAGTATAGAAGGGTATAAGTTAGTAAAATTTTGTATGAAATGGACCTACCTACCAAATTTAGCTAACTTATTATATTAAGTATTTTTCTAAAATAAATTATTATTTTCAGGTTGCAGATCATCTATGGTACCTAACCTATACTTACCAGATTATGTTGCCTATCTTCCAGCTACCTAAGCTAGGGCCACTAGAACCTAACTTAATTCAAGAGTCAAGACTGCAACTAACCTGGGGGTCATCAGACTTGTAGAATACCTATATAATTTGAACTGTTTATGATGTACCTACTTAAATACACCTTATGAATTTTACAGCTGATGTAAAATACTTATACGCATACCTACCTACTTATAGTATCTAATTTAAATTTAAACAAAAGAATTTAATTTGTTTTATTTCATCCTAAAAAAAGTAAGTTTTCAGATGATACTAATAATAGTTAAAAAGTATTCTGGAATTTGCCTGCCTGGATATTTCCGGGAATCTATGATCAAAACTAAATTAAAATGACAGGTTTATGTGTATTGCTGTTCCTTTCATAAGCTCCCTGCACTGCAGAAAAGGATAGCAATACATTTAGACCTTGTCTAACAGAATTAGCCACACTGTCCCCAACTGTTTGTGCACCAAGTCTCATCAAAATCGGTTCAACACTTCAAAGATTAGCTCACAATTTTTTTAATTATGAGCTTATTGAGAACGTAACAGGCAATTTTCAATTTTGTTTATTTGTATGAACATTTTGAAACGTGCAGCCTTGATGGGGGTAGCTGAGGTAAAAGGGAGGGGAGGGAAATCATTCCCTTGGAAGGAGTGATTTTCCGCCGGGGATGTATACTTTTTTAAATGATTTTTAATTTTGATAAAATTGTCATTGACTTAAAACAGCCTCGGTAGGGGGCGGCGGGGTAAGTCAACCCCTTCACTCCTTCAGCCAGAGACTCACTCACGTTTTGTATGGATGAATCCAGAGACTCCGGAACGTCCCTATCTCCTCTTCTTTTCTCCATCAAGGCGGCAAGTCTCAAAAGCTAGCCCGTTGTATGTAGGTATGAATTAAAATGCCTATAAAAGAATCTTATGGCATGACTAGCTATAAAAACACTATGTTCATAATAGAAAAGCAGAGACAAAAAACATTTTATTTACTATTAAATTTTTATATTGTTATAAAACTGTAGTTTGTTGCGCAGTGTTACTGCACTTAGATGACTTATGAGGATTCTGTAGAGTGTAGTCTTGATGCAGCAAAATCAACTTGCATTCTTCTAACAAAGTGGATTAGGCAGGTGGTGTGGTCATTCACAGGCTGTTAACATAACGTAACTAACTGGTCCACAGTTATCACTGAAAAAATAGAAATTATTGATCTTTAATTTTTTAAATTGCTAATTAGACAAGAACTATTCTTCTTATTTTACTATCTATCTTAATGAGGTCTAAGTTTTATTTATAATATTAATTAATAAGTAGATGATGCCCGTGACTTTATCCGCGCTGATTTAAAGGGTAAAAGTAGCCTATCTCCTTCTCCAGCATGTAACAAAGCTCCACACTAAATAATTTATACTCGCAACTTCATTTATCTTGTGGGAACTGTTCGATTTTCAGAGCCTAGTTTATTTAAAAATAGGCTATATCCATCCCCAGGATGAAAGATCTTTGTACCTTTTGTCAAAATTGGTTGAACGGATGAGCTGTAAAAAGCCAGCAGATAGATAGACAGATAACCTTTATACATACACTAAAATACAGCTCAAACTCAAGGTCCCGAACTTAATTACATGTCTTAAACAAAGAAAACTGAATTGATTATTAAAGAGTTGCCTTTCTGTAATAGATTACCTAGATGTTTTATTGCAACTTTAACTTCAGTGTACCACAAGATTATGTCTAAAATGTGTTGTCATTTATCAAGCGGTCAGTAGTCAAAACTGTTCTAACAAATATAATTATTAATGATGGCTCAGCCCTTTTTGAACTCATTTAATGCTAGGTACCTAGTAGACAGTAATTATTTAAGTAGGTAGGTACATATGAAGTTATGTTATGATTTAACTATACTCTTCAAACCTGGCCACTTGTCTATGTGTCCAAATTCAGATCAAGAGATTTGTATTACCTAGTAATTAGTACATTATGTGAGCGTGATCCGAAGAGAGAGAGTAAACTTACTTAAGGTCGTCAGTCCAGCGGGTTGGAGGTCGTCCCACACTGCGCTTGCTGATACGCGGTCTCCACTTCAGAACACGTCTGCCCCATCGGTTCTGCGGCAGACGTGGCCTGCCCACTGCCAGTACAGATTTCTAATTCGTTGGGCTATGTCAGTCACTCTGGTCATCCAACGGATTTCGTTGTTACGGATTTTGTCCCTCAGAGTTACCCAACATAGCCCGCTAAGCGACTTTGAACTTGTGGACAAGGCCAACTGTCAGTGTCCACGTTTCAGCACCATACGTCATCACAGGTAGGACACATTCATTAAAGACTTTCGTCTTTAGGCTTTGGGGTATCGACGAATTGAAGACTTGACGCAATTTTCCAAATGCTGCCCAGCCCAGCTTATTTTTCTGTCAGCTTCCTTGTCGAAGTTGTTTCTACAAAGTTGTATTACGTACAATAATATATACCTAATAATCAGTAAAACTTCAGTTTTCTAGTTAAAACTAAAGCGATTGTTCCGTTTGTTTCAGTCTCAACTCTCAGTTTCAGTTATGATAAAAGGTTATGTTGGTTTCGTTGGTTTGTTTTGATTTATTTTTTTACTGACAATGACAGAGTAACAGACTAGAAAGCGGTAACTTTTTTTTTAATCTGATGAAAATTTGGCTCTGGACACAAGTTTCTTGAGGTTTTTAGTGATCTTAGACAAATTACCATAGACACACACACCATAGACTAAGTGGTGGACTGTCACTTGTTTGTCATTGTCACGCTGTCAATCTGTCATTGTCAATCTGTCAAAAACGTCAATAAACGAAATAATAAATGCCAAACTCAACAAAATGGCAGCGTATATCTGTCCCCCTTTTTTTGCGAACGTGTAAGAGAGACAAATTGTGGCGAGAGTTGGACCATCACGTTTACTATTTCTTTTACTCGATGAGTCCAATACTGACTGTTATGGCCAACTCATACTGCCGGACAACACGTAAACATTGACCGTGAGGAGTAAACGAAACGATAAACGATAAATGCATTGTTCAATCTTGTACTAACTGTACAGGTCAGTCGGCTAAATACTGTGGCGTCTATAAAGGCAAGTGTCTGGCTATGATTAGAGTGATTGACACTACAATTTGTCGCGCGATTTCTCCTGCCTGATGATGATGATGATGAATGATTGCTTTCATTACAGCCTGCGACGCTGAGTGGACGGGCTAATGTGTATTGTCGTGTTGTAGAGCAAATAGACTAGTTTGACGTGCGGTTACGGACGTCCAACGAATCTAGAACATTTGACGATGATAATTAATTATTTTAGTTTATGAATGCTTTAGAAAATTTTGATTGACCGCTAATAGTGGGGCCGATTCTCCTGTATAAGTCCCGCAAATTGCTATAGCGTGCGGCCGCCATTTTAGTGACGTCTGCACTATATTTTTACTTAAATATACGTCAAATGGCGTCAAAATGACGTCATTTCGATGTTAATGAGACATGGTTCCAGCACAATAGCAATTTGCAGGACTTGTAATAAATATAAAAAAATTAAACTACCATTGAATACAAAAATCATGCACTTGGCATTTTTTTTCTTTCGTGGCATATCTATTTAGGCTATCAGTCTCAGGCTGTATACAACATGATTTATTGTATAAGAGAAGGTGTTTCAGTGCGAGCCGGTGAAAGTGGCATAATAAAGTTCCGCGTTAATCAGTTTAACAGTAACTCTTAGCGCCTGACGCGTTAATTGTCCCGCCTGATAGCCATCTCACGACTTTTCACAACACATCGACGCCTCCGCCGGTGCGCGCCGACCTTTACAAATCACTAATTACTGTAGCGCACTATCGCTGGCGCAGAAAGTGAATGTGCTTTCATCGCGTGTTTCATTTTTTTGTAATGTTGAAATGGGATTGTACGAAAGCTTTTACTGCTTTAATTTGTTATAGGCTGCGATCCGCAGATGCTGCGATCTCATATTTTTAGGGTTCCGTAGTCAAAACGATGTAGCGACGTGGACACTGACAGTTGGCCTCGTCCACAAGTTCAAAGTCGCTCAGCGTGCTATGGAGCGGGCTATGTTGGGTGTCTCTCTGAGGGACATTTAGGCTAATTTAATTTCTAACAACATAACATATTATATCGTAAAGATATCGATTGTAACGCCACTAATCTCATGTTTGTAGATTAGTTGTAACTTGTAGGCTGTATATGTATTATGTACAGTCGTTAAACAACCGTTGCATCCGAAGCCACACAGATGAAACTAGTTTTTACGGCGTCTGTATCAGTTACATGAATGTTATCTTTTCGATTACCAACACAAGTATAAAGCTATTTGTAGATTTCACGATCTAATTACTGTTGTGTGAACTGTGTTCCGTGTTCTTGGACATTGGAATCATAGTTTAGCAACCATACAGTTTGGAAATAACTCCAAAGAGCGCTGACCGTGAGGGCTTTTTGAGCTCCGTCTACTAAAACCACACAGAATTCAACCTCAAGAGTAGGTACGCATGCACAAGGTTTTGCATAATAACAAAATCGTAAAAATTTGGCGGGGGACAGGGGAGAATGCTTAGTTGTGATTGGTGGACTCAAAAGTCACATAATCAAGACAATGTGCGGATTGAGGGTACCGAACGAGCGTGGGCCAACTTTTATGCTAACCAACTGCGTAAGCTTGGCGATCGGGGGATGTCCGGCTATTAGTAGGTAATAGGTAAAAAAAATGTCCGTTTCCAAACTGTATGATTTCTAAACTATGTTGTAATACTTTGTGATGGCAATGACAAAAAAGCTCGGTAAAAAATGAATAGCGATTCGCAAGAGACATTCACAGAGCAATCAGTGTCGCAGTCGCTTGATGCCGTCAATTTGTCATTTTGGGGCCGACTGGACCAGTGGGCTTAGTATGAGATTTTACTTTTTTTTTATTCACTATAGGCTACACGCTTTATCACAATCACATGGAAATTGGATGTGGAAGTGTGGCCTAAGATGGGACGCGATTACCAAGAAGATGCCTAATCACTCTTGTCTCAAAGATTGTAATTGGTAGGAAACATAGATCGCGAAAGAGCATTCCAATCAAAATCATAATAATAATCATAACCATTTATTTATTTAAAAACCTTAACAATGCGTATAAGGAATCTTACCAAAGTATTACCTTAAAATTTAAGCATTGTTCAAAAATTTTGACATACTTCAATCAAGGACTTTTTTCTAAGGTGGTAGATTAATTTGACGAATAAAAAGTGCTTGTGAAAACTGTTCGAATATAAAAATCTTTCTGTTTCTATTTCTTCAGGTACATTTGCTCTGACGTAATTGTGTTTCAAAACTCGAATTCTATCAACGTTTTGGTGAGATTGTAGAATCTCATACTAAACTGACTCCGTGTAATTATTCTATGAAGAGCGATTTTTTTCACTCACGGCAAGCTTCGTGTTAGGTCCAATTGACATCCTGAAGTTTAGAGATTTGATTATTTTGTTTTGCTTGTTTTGATTTTAAGTTTGCTTTTTTAAAAATCTTGTGGAAACTTTAATTTTCCGGGACAAAAGTGGGTTAAAGAATGTCCTTTTCCGGAATTCAAGCTATCCTTGTTCCAAAATTTGTTAACGGTTTTTTTAACACCACCCGGTTTTTTTAATAAAAAATAAACCGGGTGGGCCATGAAAAGCTAGCAGACAGCCATTCACACTTTTGTAATACTACATAGTATGGTTTTGTCTGCTTCAAGCTTTAGAGACTATACCATTAGATGAATCATCTAGGAACGCCAGACTCCAATTAAATTGTACAATAGCTTTAATTACGTACCTATAGTCTGCGACAGGTTGACATGGCAATCGGGGTATGAAACGGGGGGACCACCCTGCACACCCGCATGTCACTCCGCGCTCGCTCGCATCTTGCTAGCGCGGGGGCTGTGTGGGTATGCGGGGCGTTTCCTTTCCAATTGCCATCTCGGCCTGTCGCGTACTATGCTCGTATTGTTATTTGATAGTTCGGAATAGTACAATAACAGCTAATAGCATTGCAATCGATATCGCGATCTCATCGACCCATTGTGTTAACATGAGCTCATAATTAGCTGACCATCCCAAACCAATGTTTTACTAATTAGTACCAAATACTGTTACAAGCGGTGAGAGCCTGGTGGTTAAGACGTCCGCCTCCTATTCAGTAGGTCGTGAGTTCGATCCCGGGCACGCAGCTCTATTATTATTATTTTCCAGTACCCGCGACTTAGTCCGCGTGGATTAAGCTCTTTAAAAATTCCATACTAATATTATAAATGCGAAAGTGTGTCTGTCTGTCTGTCTGTCTGCTAGCCTTTCACGGCCCAGCCGTTCAACCGATTTCAACGAAATTTGGTACAGAGATAGCTTGCATCCCGGGGAAGGACATAGGCTACTTTTTATCCCGGAAATTCAAAGAGTTCCCACGGGATTTTTAGAATCCTAAATCCACGTGGACGAAGTCGCGGGCCTCATCTAGTATGAAATAAGGTTAAACTTATCCAGTTTCATCGATATTCGAATTCGGTCCGATTCGGTACGGTTTTAATCGTACTTTTAATATGACAATTGACCCATAGAGTTAAAATGACACGTTAGAAGTCATTTGGTACGGACTATACGTGTTGTTTGAGGCGCAGCAAAGAAAGGCAGTCGCGAAACTATAAATTCACAAAGTCTGTCGCAATCGCGACTAGCCCCTGAGGCCCAAGGGGTCGCGTAACATCGCACAATGAAGCCCCTTGGGGCCTCGTTACATTTTATTGCGACTTGCGACAACGCTGACTTAATGACGTTGCTCTAGGGGTGCCCCGAATACCAACTGTCGATGGACTAACACTGGAATCCAAAGCCAAGATAGGGGCTTCATTGCATATGCAATGCATAAAGGTCAACCTATATATGCAATGAAGCCCCATATTCAAATACTAGCTGACCCTGCGAACTTCGTTTCGCCTAACAGTCGATTCAAATTTTTTAATTTTTTTTAAAATATCAATTCACTATCAGAAATTCTAAAATCCCCACGATTTAGGACTTCAGTACTTTGCAGCATCAGGATTGAGGAGTTAGGATCAGAAGTTCAATGATGTAGCCTATGCTTGGTACCTAAAATAATTTTGCATCATCCGCAGTTCCTGAAACATTATAGTTTAGGAGTGCTGTACCCTACATCATCAGGGTTGAGGAGTTGAGACTTGAAGTCTGAGAATAAAGTCGTTGCTTGGTACCTACAATATGAATTCACTATGAACACTTCCTGAATCTTGATAACTCAGGCGGGCAGTAACCCTGCAGCATCAGGATTAAGGAGTTGAATCCAGAATTTTTTATGTGACCACCACGAAAACTTTTTTTGTTGATTTTAAAAAAATTATTGCAAATCGGTCCAGAAACCTCGAAAAAATCGATGTAGAAAAAAGAACCACCTACCTCATTTTTGACAGTCGGTTAAAAACCGATTACCTTGAAATATTTACGGAACAATTTTTAAAATATCCCCTTTCTAACAAAAAAAGAATGAATGAAATCGGACTACGCGTTAATGAATTACAACTCAGTATACATTTTAACTTTCATCCCCTCTCCTACGGGAACCATGCTGAATTTCGGGATAAAAAGTATCCTATATTCTTCCTCATAGTATGACCTCAAATCGTACCAAGTTTCAATGGAATCCATTCAGTAGTTTCAGCGTGATGCGCGGCCGTGATACAGACAGACAGACAGACATACAGACAGATAGACAGACAGACAGACAAAAATGAAAAAAATTAAAGTTTTGTGTTCAGTATCGATTATAGAGTGCCCTCGAAAAAAAATTTTCAAAATATCTTCAATGTACAGAATTTGACCTGTTACAGTTTTATTATAAGTATTGATATTGATGACACATGTGGTCTGAATGGTGCCCTAAAGAAGCCTCTGTTTGACTGAATACCAATGTTAGACTCTCACTAAGAATGGAATTCCAGAAATCCCACTCAAGCGAGGGTAGGCCCATATTATTCACGACCCATATTATAAATGCGAAAGTGTGTTTGTTTGTTGGTTCATTGATTTGTTGGTTTGTCCTTCAATCACGTCGCAACGGAGCAACGGATCACGTGATTTTTTGCTTGGATATAGCTAAAGACCTGGAGAGTAACATAGGCTACTTGTTATCCCGGAAAATCAAAGAGTTCCCACGGGATTTTCAAAAACAAATTCGCGGGCATTAGCTAGTCTAAATATAGGAAAGGAAAAGGTGACTGATTGACTGGTTGACTGACTGACTGACTGATCTGTCAACGCACAGCTCAAAATACTGGATGGATCGGGCTGAAATTTTGCATGCAGATAGCTATTATGTCGTAGACATCCGCTAAGAAAGGTTTTTTGAAAATTCAACCCCTAAGGAGGTGAAATAGGGATTTGAAATTTCTGTAGTCCACGCGGACGAAGTCGCGAGCATAACCTAGTGTAGGTAATATAAAAATTAGAGAACCGCTGTGATTTGAAAATCAATAGAAGGAATTGTATGAATCAAAAAAAGGAACTCGAAGTGTCATTTAGTCATTCGGATCTTTTAACAGGACCATTAATTTTTTGGTAACAGATGTCTACAAGGCGTAATATTATGATGGCGTCAGTTTTATCGGTACTTAAAGGGGATCCCGGACCTATACGTGTATTAGCTACTAGGCCGCAGACAGAAAGAAGGAATTTTGTATATATAGAATGGAGGATCTTGGCTCAGAGCCAGCTCGCATTCCACACGACGCGTGCCTCGCGCGAGCCTGTGGGCTAGGACTTAGGCCTTGTTTTGTGTAATGCGTTCTCACGCGCCATTTTAACTATCAACTGTCCCGTCAAAAGTACGATTTTAGTCCTTATGTTAAAGGTGAACCGTACTTTTGACATGACAGTTGACACATAGATATAAAATGGCGCGTGAGAAGTCATTTTGTATGAACTATACTTACCTTTACTTGGTACCTTTGCGGGTTGGAGTATAAAAAAAATTAAAATCATTTAGGGAAATCGACCATATCGAGATCATAAAATTTTTGTTAGTAATAAACGCACACCTTCAATTCAATTCCCAATTATTGGCTTTTAGGTGTGCCAGCTGGGCACAGAGTGTTTCGCCAGTGTCACGTTTATGGAGAAACACACACCTTAAAAAAAACTGAAGTTAGTAATCTTATAACTGTTTACCCTAATCCTAATACGATATCTAAGACAGGCCTGATGAGTCAGCATGTGCACCATAATATTATGACAATGGTAAACCTACCAAGTAGCAGAGTTTTTTTTTTTTTTTTAATCCGTTATTTTGTAAGGGGCTTTTACAGATAATCTATATGCCAGCCCCATCGTTACAAACTAAATTAAAATCAAACTACATAATTAAACCTAAAACTATATCAATTTGAGAGAATCACTAACAAATTTATATAGAGATAATTTATTACAAGTAAATAAATTATCTCTGCTAGTAGTAATAAGCTAAGCTGATTCTGAACTCCGTGAATATACATACCTATGTGCTTTTAGGTATAACATGTCTATGAGTAGCTGATACCCGCGACATCGTCCGCGTGGATTCAGGTTTTTAAAAATCACGTGGGAACTCTTTGATTTTCCGGGACAACCAGGAGCCTATGTTACTCCCTGTCCTTACAACTATCTCTATGCCAAAAAGTTTTGGTTTTGGTTGGTTTTGGAAGCCGATTGGTTGCTTAGTTAGGGCGTGACGGAAGGGCAAACAAACATGCAAACGCACTTTCGAATTTACAATATTTGTAAGTATCGATTATTTAAAAAAAAAATGTGTAGGTTATAAGTGGTAAGAAACACTCTGTGCATAAGTCGACTCGCACTTGGTCGGTTTTTAGGGTTCCGTACCTCAAAAGGAAAAACGGAACCCTTATAGGATCACTTTGTTGTGTCTGTCTGTCCGTCTGTCTGTCTGTCTGTCTGTCTGTCTGTCTGTCTGTCTGTCTGTCTGTCTGTCTGTCTGTCTGTCTGTCTGTCCGTCTGTCTGTCAAGAAACCTACAGGGTACTTCCCGTTGACCTAGAATCATGAAATTTGGCAGGTAGGTAGATCTTATAGCTGACATTTGGGAAAAAATGTGAAAACCGTGAATTTAGGGTTAGATCACACACAAAAAATTAAATTGTGGTCATGAACTAATAATTAGTATTTTCAATTTTCAAAGTAAGATAACTATATCAAGTGGGGTATCATACGAAAGGGTTTACCTGTACATTCTAAAACAGATTTTTATTTATTTTTATGCGTCATAGTTTTTGAATTATCGTGCAAAATTTCGAAAAAATACGACTGTAGTACGGAACCCTCATTGCGCGAGCCTGACTCCTGACTGATAAGCCATGTCACTAGAAGAATGTAAAGTATGCATGTGGAAGGTAAAAGGAGGAGAGGACGAGCAAAGAAAAGGTGGATGGATTGCGTGAAAGAGGATATGCGTGAAAAAGGGGGGGATAATACGTTGACGGATGACAGAAGTGAGTGGAAGAAGAAGACATGTTGTGCCGACCCCATATAGCGTGGGATAAGGTAAGGAAGGAGAAGATACGTTTAAACTCATATTTTAACAGATAAACTATCTGGTTCTGTTAATAGCAAAAAATAGAACTCCCGTTTCATCGAGCTATGAGCTACATTTCGAATAAAATTTTACGATTGCACAAATGACTATATCCGTACTCGTAAAGATTTACGATGAGAAGCAAAGTACGGGGAATTCGATATGCCATTATACGCTATTAAATCATAATACTGATTTGTACCGTGGGGCCATTGCCTTGGATCACTAGCGACAGCTAAGCGCGATGCGACAGGAGCTGTGGCCAACAAACCTTCCTCAACGACCTCCCTGGCGCGCGGTCGCGGGTTTGATTCCTGGCAGGGGTTTGGAATTTTATAATTTATAAATTTCTGGTCTGGTCTGGTGGGAGGCTAGTTACCACCCTACCGGCGAAGCCGTGCCGCCAAACGATTTAGCGTTCCGGTACGATGCCGAGTAGAAACCAAAGGGGCATGGGTTTAATAAAAACTGCCATATTCCTTCCAGGTTAGCCCGTTTCCATCTTAGACTGCATCATCACTTACCACCAGGTGAGATTGCAGTCAAGGGCTAACTTGTATCAAAAAAAAAAAAACAAAAAAAAACTTTTTTCAGTCAGAGAGCAACTTTTGATTTATTTATTTATTTTATTTTATTTATTTTATATCTAATTAGAACGGCAGTGCCACTTACACTAACTAGATGATTAATAATAAATTTAAATACAAATAAAGGTACAAGAAAAAAGACATAAAATTCTTATGTCTTTTTTCTTCTAATAAATTGATATATGCATCTCTTTCGTTTACACGGAATGTACATTTATTGTACGTTTTTTGAGAGAGAAAATCGCCGATAGATAGTTAGTCATTTTCTCGCCGGCGGTCGGACCATTGCCTTAAGCTGTTGGTCGTAGAAAAGCCGTGGCCCGGGGAGTTGGAGGTTCATCGATCACGCGCTTTGGCAATCGTGTGCCGACAAAAACGAAACCAGAAACAAAAACCTGTCTCACGTGGCGGGTGATTCATACTACAGAAAAAACTTTAATCCATGCTCACTTGTATGGCAGGTGAACATGAATTACTGATTGTATAATGTGTTGATAAACATGAATATTATTATAGGCTGGAACTGCCTCGTTAGCATGTTCGAAGGCGGATAACGAGGTCCTGAGTTCGATTCCCAGGTCGGGCTAAAAGCAGTTTAAAAAAGTTAAAAAAAAAGAATATTAGCCAAGTTAATGACCCCGTGACATTACAACATCACTAAAACTAAGCCGTTAAATTGTAAGAAATGAAGTCAATCGACAATCTACCGTTTAATTGTAATATTACGGCTTTGACAATATACCTGCGATATCTTTACTCTTTATTACATAGTATAAAATAAAGTAGCTTCCCGCTGTCTGTATGTATGAACGCGTAGATCTTTTAAACTACGCAACGGATTTTAATGCGGTTTTCACCAATAGATAGAGTGATTCAAGAGGAAGGTTTATAGGTATAGTTTAAGTTTCAAAAAATTAGAGATCCCTAGGAAAATTGAAATCTCACTGACACCACATTAGTATCTTACACTGCACCCATGCAAAGCCGGGGCGGGTCGCTAGTACCTATATATACATATAACAGTCAGATTGTAATTTAATACGCGATGGAGCACGTGGCGTGTGATAGACATCTCAAAGGCTCATGGAAATGCCGCCATTTACGCAAGCTCGCACGAGTGACACTAATCCTATTTATTCGCCGCAGATGTTAAATAACAAACACGCTGCTTGATGAAAACCAGTCAAGTGCGAGTCGGACTTGCACACGAAGGGTTCCGAACCATCGTACAAGAAATAACACTTTTTGTGATGTTACCACAAATTCACGGTTTTCGGATTTTTCTCTTTACTTGTGCTATAAGATTCATTATTTCAATGACTCAATATTGATCACTCATTTTTGGAAATTCAACCCCTAAGGGAGTAAAACAGGGGTTCGAAATTTGTGTGGTCCACGTGGATGAAGTCGCGAGCATAAGCTAGTCTAAATATATATAAAAGGAAAAGGTGACTGACTGACTGATATACCAATGCACAGCTCAAACTACTGGACGGATCGGGCTGAAATTTGGCACAACCCGTAAAAGGGTCCCAGCTCAGCCTTGATGCACAAGAACATACAGCGCTGATTTTCAGATAGCAGGTACCCTGAACCGGGTGACGCCACGGAATCATAAACTATCAGCTACTTACAATAATAAGGTAAATGCAGGCATCGCTTGCCAGCACGTCTGATTGCAGCCAAGCGCTTGTCTATAAATGTAAAAAAAATGTGCAGTCTCATCTCGGCTGGTCGTGAGTATCGTGGGGCGGCCTTGTTGCGAGCGAAGCGCTCGTGAGGACGAAGCGGGCTCGACCCTGCACGAACCGTCGTGATGGACAAAATTATTTGCTTCCTTTGGAATTCTGTACAAAGAAAAAAAGTTTCCTTATTAACTGTATCTAATCATCTTCTTTAAATAGCACAGTTTTTCTACCGATAACATATTATTCATTCTATTATTCAAACTTATATTCTTAACTCTACGACTGGTAACTTAACACTGCACTGTCGTGATTAAAAAAATTAAAAACACGACTGCTCTGCCAGAAAACTAACTAAAAAGTAAAAATCTTCACAGTTGAAAAGGCGCCATATTGATTTATTTTTCCAAAAAAATTATAGTGTAAGTATTATTACACTTATATTACACTACTAGCTTATGCTCGCGACTTCGTCCGCGTGGACTACAAAATTTCAAAACCCTATTTCACCCCCTTAGGAGTTGAATTTTCAAAAATCCTTTCTTAGCGGATGCCTACGTCATATAATAGCTATCTGCATGCCAAATTTCAGCCCGATCCGTCCAGTAGTTTGAGCTGTGCGTTGATAGATCAGTCAGTCAGTCATTCAGTCAGTCAGTCAGTCAGTCAGTCACCTTTTACTTTTATATATATAGATAGATTATTTACACTGTTATATTATTCAAAAAAAAATGTACTAGATGATACCTACCCGCGACTTCGTGGAAGGTTTTTAAAAATCCCGTGGGAACTCTTTGATTTTCCGGGATAAAAAGTAGCTTACGTCCTTCCCCGAGATGTAAGCTATCTCTGTTCCAAATTTCGTCAAAAGCCAGTATGGATAAGCATCACTCGGGATGTAAGGAATCTAACGATACGCCATACATCTAAACCAACATACACCAAACCATACACCAAATCTATTCAGGCATGTAGAAATCATCGTTGGATAAAGAAACTCACGTACATTGAAAACATTATATTACTTGTTTAGTTAAGTTTAGTTTAATAATCTTTATTGTACACCAAAAAGAAAAGACACAAAAAGAAACATGTAAAAAATTTTTTACAAAAAAAATAAATACCGACTTCGTTACATAAACACTAAAAATTGAAAAATAATTTAATTTATTACCGAATATATTATGTATACAAGAGTTAATATAGTTCCATAATAATACTTTTTGGTGCCGGTGCCAATTAGCTTTAGCTGCGCGAATCGTCTAGACTTCATATTTTTATGAGACTCCACAATGGCACCTCATTGGCACCGACCCCAAAAAATATTATTATGGAACTATATTAACTCTTGTATACATAATATATTCGGTAATAAATTAAATTATTTTTCAATTTTTAGTGTTTATGTAACGAAGTCGGTGTTTATTTTTTTTGTAAAAATTTTTTATTTCACAATTTTTAGTGGCCCCATGGAATTATGCTATGACTGGTTAAAAATCTACTGTTTACTAAGCTATTACACTGATCGCGAGCAATTTACTCTTATCCGTTGAGGAGTTCCAGTATCTATCTTCGAAGATGTTCATCAGATCTTCACCAAATTGAAATGGGACCAACTTTGAAGTATACCCTTTCAAACAAAAAAAGAATTTTTAAAATCGGTCCAGGCGTTTTTGAGTACACGGGGAACATACATAGAACCTCCTCCTTTTTTGAAGTCGGTTAAAAAGAAGAACATACAATCAGCGGCCTTATCGCTGTGAAGCGATCTCTACCAGGCAACTAGGTTGAAGAGGATTTAAGGGCTAGTGAAACTGGGTTTAAGGTTGTTTTAGGCAGTGTGAAAATAATGTCCGCTATATGAGTAGGGCGTGCGCGGTGCGCGTACGCAGCGGGACGCAGCGACTGGGAGCTTATTTCCATTGATCGGCTTATCTGACGCAAAGCTATGCAGCCACGTGGCCTAGTTAAATTATTCATGCGTATTGGACTATTGCTACAGAAAGATGCCCTATAAATAAATGTAATGCTTTTTTCGTCGGCACCGCACATTCCGCATTTAAAATGTAGAAACACGGATGCCAAAAGCTTTCCTAACCCGGGATTTGATTGTATATAATGTTTATGGACAGTTGGTTACGCCGCTCGTGGTATTACAAATTTGATACAACCGGCCGCGAAAAATCAAATTTTAGTTAGTTTTTCGAAAATAGTAGACTAATCATACATCAAAGGCTTCATATTTGATTAGTCTACTATTTTCGAAAAACTAACTAAAATTTGAATCTATGAATAGTTCTTGAAGCTTGTATGTTCTGCTTGTATTAGTCTTCTAGATTATACAGAAACATTTGACAAGCGTTCTTCAACAGTACCTTTAATTTAATTTAAAATAACTTTATTGTTAATAGATTTACAGAGAGTAAGAATACAGGATACACTTAAAAAACAAAGGGCGACCTTATCACTAAAGTGATCTCTTCCAGGCAACCACATTGTACAAAGATGTTTTATAACAGTGATGACTAGAATCAGAATTCTGCAGTTTCTTCAATACCAGTTTTTCTGTCAGGATGTGCCACCTCTTTCAAATTCTTTTAGCCTTGAACAGTGCAGTATGAGTTGTAGTGTATATGTCATAATTATTTGTGTAACGAAAAATGTGGCAGATAAATCCAATTTTCTTTTGTCTAAAAAAATTCCCTGTTTTTCTCATCAAGTCCTTTGATTTCAAATTGGCCAAGTCAAGAACGTGTGTTATGATTACTAAAATGGAGTTGTTAAGTGTTGTGTGGTTGGTGTTGCAGGGAAGGTGGTGTGCGGCGCGTGCGGCGGCAAGTGCAGCGGCGAGGTGCTGCGCGTGTCGGACAAGTACTTCCACATGGCGTGCTTCACGTGCCGCACGTGCTCCGCCTCGCTCGCCAAGGGCGGCTTCTTCTGCAAAGATGGCCACTACTACTGTCCCCAGGTGAGTTACAACAACCGCTTTAATTAGGACCTTTTGAGACCTTGCCATGACACACGTCATCAGTGTTCCTCATCCAGCCTGTACAGATATTTATAAATCGCAAATATTTGCAGGACTACCAGCGCGCGTTCGGCACGCGTTGCGCGGCGTGCAACCAGTACGTGGAGGGCGAGGTGGTGTCGGCGCTCGGGAACACGTATCACCAGAAGTGCTTCACTTGCGCGAGATGCAAGTGAGTTTCGAATTGATCTCCGTTATCTGTTTATATCGTTATGGGCATACCACAAATCTTAGTTTCATTCTTGTTATACTACCCGCATTTTCAATGTACTCAGTAGTTCTAATCAATGATGCTACCAATGCAATAATCAATTCTGATTTCAAGTATCAAGATTTGAAAACAGACGATATTTTCTTAATCAGCACTCCAAAAAAAATTACACTAAATCCTAGAGGAGGAAAGCTTTATTCATGTCTCATGTCATGTCAGGACGTCATTTCCATTTCAATTACCTTCGTTTTACATTAGGTTTGTTTATGATAGGTTGGAATATGTTCTACATCATAGATACACCGTTGTTTCCCGACAGCGGTAAAGAAGTTTCACTTCAATAATAGCTAACTCTCTCAACAGACGCGCATTCCCATCCGGCGAGAAGGTGACATATACAGGTAGCGAGGTAGTGTGCGCGTCCTGCACCGCCGCGCCGCAGCGACACACCGCGCACACCACGCGCACGCGAGCCTCGCCGCCGTCGCCCGCCTCGCCGCTCACACCGCCCACGCCGCACTCGCCACACTCGCCCACGACGCCTACAGACCACGAGCGGGAGCAACGACAACCCGACCCCAATGGTGAGTTTGTCAGACTTCAAAAGAGTGGGTACTGACTACTGCGGGGGACTAAAAGGATTCGATCATCATCATTAATCACTAACTGACCCGCTATGTCTTCGCATGGGTAGATTTTCTGAAAATCCGAACGAGGACTTTTTAATGTTGGTATATAGACTAGCGCTTGGGTGCAATCAGACCTGGCAAGTGATGGTGCAGCCTAAGATGGAGCGTGTTTGCCTAGAAGATGACGCCTATTCACTCTTGACTTTATAGAACAAATATAGTTACTTACATGCAACATTTGATTGAGCTGTACGGTGGTATGTCAGTCAGTTAGATATTTTTTGATATGCAAGAAGATTAACTATAGAATCATTTTCTAAACCGACATCCCCTGGGCATACTCTGTACGCAGCAAAAATGTTAACCTTTCTTTTTATTGCTTTATTTTTCCTTTCTTTTATTGCCTGTGAGCCCTTTTACACAAATTGAAACACCGCGACATTTGGCCCCTGTAACACGTGGTCAATCGAGTGTGAAAACAAAAACAAGCAGTCCCCCCGCGCGGTTTAACCCTGCTCAAATCCCCAATGTGGAAATCTTACACCGGCACTTACCAGCCTAATACGCTAATACAGTTTTAATTTATTTTTATAGTGCTTCTGGTATTCGATACCTTTGTGGATTGTTCCAACTATTTAGATATTTTACGGGTTTGGTTGGCGTTATGAAGTATTTGGCTATAGGACATAATTTCCTATGTGGTTTAATGAAGCAGTCTATCAAAAGTTTTTTATTGATTAAATTCATAGAACCCGAATATAACCGTGGTTTTTTTTATAAAAATTAACTTTGAGATTCATATATCGTGCGTGCACGCTATATCGTGTTTCATGGTCTTGATGTACACTTATGTGTGTAATTTTGCGTGCAGAATGTGCGGGTTGCGGACAAGAACTTTCGGAAGGACAGGCCCTAGTGGCCTTGGATCGGCAGTGGCACACGTGGTGCTTTGCGTGTGGAGAATGCGGTACGGTGCTGCAGGGCGAATACATGGGGCGCGCAGGCGTGCCGTACTGTGAGCGTGATTACCAACGTCTCTATGGCGTGCGATGTGCGTACTGTCAGCGGTACATTTCGGGGAAGGTGCTGCAGGTGAGTTTATCTGGTTAGTTATGGTAAAATTGTCTTAAAAATCCAGTTGGACCTAAAGTAAAAGATGTAATACACCTTTGAAATCGAAGGAGTACTCAAATCTGTATACAGCACCGTTCCCACAATCAAAAACAAACCCCTCCAATTTCACAACCATCGTGAGTTAGCACTCTTTTCGGAGCAAAAACAGTTAAAATATCCTATACTCTGACACTACTTATTGTCAGAGGATAGTTATATACGAAAAAGGAAATCCTACTTGATCATTGTGTGTTCCTGCGAACATTGTTCCATTATCAGAGTAGATATTTGTAGGTATTCCGCTTCATGTCAGAAATCGACGATAAGAAATTAACATAAATTGCGCAGTAAAACATGTTTTAATAATTTTATAACAGAGCGCTGATTTTGATAAGAATCTGGACTTACATTTCCAATTGTCTTCTATAAATCCTGGTGAAATAAATTTAATCGTTATATTCTCCTGCAAACATTCTTCCATTATCAGAGTAGGTTTTGGTAGGTTTGCCATTACATGTGAGAAATAGATGAAAAGCTAGCTAAAATAGCTTGGATACCAGTTGTAAACCTCGCGCTTGTTGTGTATAGGCCGGTGACAACCATCACTTCCACCCGACGTGCGCTCGCTGTAGCAAGTGCGGAGATCCTTTTGGCGATGGAGAGGAAATGTTCCTTCAGGGTGCTGCTATTTGGCATCCGCGATGTGGGCCTGCGCCCCATGCTCCTCTGGATTTAGAGCGAGCTTCCTCAGAGCTACAGGTTTGTGGATTTTAGCAGACTTTATTGCTGGAATGAAGACCGTTTTTAAGTCCAGCTTCTAATTTAGCCGAGTAAATATTTACTAGAGTTTGACATTACATCGGATTCCTACCTGAAGCCATAGCATGTTTTATTATTAAAATACGATTAAAATATATTCATTTAATTACCACGTAGTTTCATCATTATTGTATATTTTATTATTTAGTTGAGAATGTTGTAGTTTTTTAATACATGTGCTTAGAATCATATTTTTAGTGTCTTTTGTTATATTAGAGCTTCAGAGCATTTGACATTTTTGGTTTATTTTTTGTTGTTTTTCATGTGGCAGTTCTCGCTGCGCTCGCGCACGCCCAGCGTCAATGGCTCGTACTGCAGCCCCTACAGTAGCTTGACCAGGAAGGTCCGTTCATTATTTTGCATTTTTTATTTTTTAACATTATACATATTCTCTCCTGTAGGCAAAATCCATTTTTCACTTTCGTCACTTAAGCTACATAAAAAATTACGCTATTTACTCATTCAGTTTTTCTTTTAAGTTAACGTGACACTTGTAGAAAATGGGTTTAGTCTATATTGTTAATAATATTATCCGAAGGTTTTCATCGTAGTTAGTTTACTTATTCTTCTTTTATGATATTTTTTATTTCCTGATAGACCATTCTTTTTGTTTTTATTTTATTTTCAGGTTGATTTATTTTTAGCTGGAATCAAATCAATCCTAATGTAATCAAATAAAACATAATTTTTGCAAAAAATTAAATATCTTCTAATTTGTATCGAGTTTGAAATCGAAAATATGTGTACATAAATTCTCAAGAGAAGCTCTTATGAGGTCCCCTTGGGAAATGTTGTAATTTCTTATACTATTTCTTGTTGTCCTGCTTACTGATAAAGTTAGCATACTCGTAAAACTTGTAAGGTGTTATTTGTCGGCATTCTAGATGGTATCAGCGATTTTATGCGGATTAATGGAACTCTTTGGTTTTTCGGGATAAAAGTAGCCTATATTTATCTCTGGAATACAAGCTATCTCTGTACCAAATCTAGTCAAAATGAGTTAAGCAGATGGGCGTGAAAAGGAAAACAGACAGTCATCCTTTCAGTCGGACGACTTTTTGATCTCGTCTGTCCACCTAGTGGGAGGGTCTTCCAACTCTGCGCTTTCCGGTGCGAGGTCACCATTCTTGGGGCCCCAACGTCTATTGGTTTTTCAAACTATGTGCCATGGCCATTGCCACTTCAGCTCCGCAACCCGCTGAGCTATGTTGGTTACTCTGGTTCTCCTACAGATCTTCTTATAACTCCTTTCCTGTACTACAGAAGTTTATAATATTAGTATGGATTATAGTACGGCTACCGAGCAGTGTCGCCGGGGCTGACGCTGCGTGAGTACCGCGACTCGCGCGACGAGACGTGCTCGCCGCATCGCATCACCACATACTCGTACCTAGCGAGCGAGCCGACCACGCTGCGGCGATGCGTACAGCCGTACGACAGGCCGCCCACCTCGCCACACTTCCACAGGCCGCCATGTGAGTATTTCTGGGACTATTGGCGTTGTATGGTTCGGAGGTGACCATTTTTTTCTCTTTTTTCATAATTTTTCGTGTACAAATAAATTAAACTAGCTTATGCTCGCGACTTCGTCCGCGTGGACTACACAAATTTCAAACCTCTATTTTACCCCCTAGGGGGCTGAATTTTTAAAAAATCCCTTCTTAGCATGCCAAATTTCAGCCCGATCCGTCCAGTAGTTTGAGCTGTGCGTTGATAGATCAGTCAGTCACCTTTTTCCTTTTATATATATTTAGATTAAATTAAATTAGAATTTTTTGTTGCTTATAGCGTCTGCTAGCACGCGCGCCAGCTCTCGCGCCGGCAGTAAGGCGTCGTCGCGGCCCGGCATGCGCGTGCTCGTCGACTCCATCCGCTCCGAGACGCCCCGCCCCAAGTCTCCGCATATGAACAACGAGGTGAGGCCCTGGTGCACTAACCACGTTACACTTGAACTTCTAGTCATCATCATCATCAACCCATCGCCAGATCGCTATTGAATACGGGACTCTCAGAATGAGAAGGGTTTGGGCATAGTCTACCACGCTAGCGACAATACTTTCCTCGCGAAAAAGCATATGTTTTTAATCACGTTGATTTGTAGAATACAGAGTGTAACCAAAACGCTAGAAAAAACTCAGCGTTATTATTATACTACCTGAATACAATCCAATGTCAATAACCATTTGCCTTATCTTATAGTTTTAGTGATTTAGAATTTATCAAATCCGCAATGTGTGCGTGCAAAACTCGGGTCAATGCTCCGTCTACAACGCGGCATTGACTTTTAACCTTTAGTGTCAGTAGGATGTTTTACTTGCAATATATTGTGAACTAATAATTTTAAGCTTATTTCGTGGTTTATTGACATATAGCAGTCAAAAATCGCCTAATGAATCGGGGATGTACCCGTTTTATGCAATACAATATTGTGAACTTATAAAAAATACAAGATTTTGTTTCAAAAATCTTATCAGTACTATGACCTGTGTTCGTTTTTGCTAGCGTTCTGCTTACATTCTGTACCGTCAGTGCTATCTGTTTGCAGGAACCAATCGAGCTATCTCACTACCCCTCGGCCTACAAGCCTCCGCCCGGCACCAAGTCTAAAATAGAGAGAGACGACTTCCCCGCGCCGCCCTACCCCTACACGGACCCTGGTGAGTGGTATTACAGTACGCGGCTGAAAATTATGTACATCTACATTTACAAGGAGACAGCGGATTTGTAGAGTGTTCTATGTCGTGGAGACCGACAAAACGTCATATAAGTATAAGTGACAGAGACAACGCTCTACAAAGCCGAAATGTCATTCTAAAGGCTGATGTACCATATTTTCTGCCGCGTACTGTACCTCCTTTCCCACACTGGAACAACCCCGCTTTATCACACTGAAAGTGTTCTATTTTAACGCTGCAACTATCTTTTTCCCACACTGTAATAATAATACCCTTTGCCACACTGAAAACTTACAGTAATATTCGCGCAATGTCACCACAATTGACCCCTTCCTTACACTGTACCCCTTTGCCACACTGAAATTACTATAGCTTTTCATCAATGCCATTTTCCCCTTCCACTCACGTAAATTAAAAGTGGCTTGTTTTGTTAAAAATATATGATGATGAATTATTTAATAGATTTTATTTCAGTCAATTTAAAGACTGTTTCCATTGTCAGAGCGTCGGCGGCGCTGGTCCGACACGTACAAGGGCGTGGCCGACAGTGACGACGAGGGCGAGCGCGTCAACGGACTCAACGGCGACGTCGACCCCAAGCTGCGACGAGAGGAACAGGAACTGTCCAAGATCGAGACTGGTATCGCGCAGGTAATTTTTTTATTAGCATGTCTTTATTAACTCGATTTCTTGTTGATTTGTTTGCTTGTCTGTGTGCTACAAATTTTATAATTGATTTTAAAGTTGAGCTAGTGACTTAAAATTTTAAACATATCTCAGAAGTACTCATTTACACAGACATTCCTGCTTTGTAGAGCGTTGTCTCTATTGTCTGTATACCTATATGACGTTTTGTCGGTCTCAACGACAGGGACAACGCTCTACAAATCTGCTATCTCCTAAAGGTACATACTTTCGACCGCGTACTGTACTCAGAATTGATTGATTGAAAAATTCAAGTGGTTTAGTTAATGTTTATTTTTATTTTGCAGGTATTTTTGAAAGAAGTGAAAGAGCGGGAGAAACTTCAGCAATGGAAGAAACAAAACTTAGACCCTAGAAATGCTAGCAGGTATTTCTTCATTTTTAATTCTTATACATTTTCTTTACTTTATTCCGACCTTGGGTCGGAGTTTTATGCGATATTTAATTATTTAAAAACACAAAAGTTGTAGGGTGTGTGCCCAGGATCGAACCTCCGATCCGAGTAGAAGGCGAACGGCTCAACCACTAGGCGCTGTCACGGCTTTTTATTTGAGGCATTCATCATCATCATCATCATCATCATGATCAACCCCGCGCTGGCTCACTACAGAGCATTGGTCTCCACTCAGAGTGAGGAGGGTTTTGGCCATAGTCTACCACGCTGGCCAAGTGTGGGTTAGCAGACTTCACACACCCATGAGAACATTATGGAGAACTTTCATGTATGCAGGTTTCCTCACGATGTTTTCCTTCACCGTGAAAGCAAGTGATTTTTAATTACTTAAAACGCACATAACTCCGAAAAATAAGAGGTGCGTGTCCGAGATCGAACCCCCGATTTCCGAGTCGGGCGTCTTAACCACTAGGCCATCACGGCGTTTTAATTGAGACATTAATAGCCTGAAAATGGTGATACTCCAGGACACCAAGTGCGTCTCGCGAGGCGGGTATCAGGCTACGCTACTCGTCCCCCGTGGGCGCGTCGCCGTCGCGCTCGCTCGACTACCCGCGCGCGCTGGACGTGGCGCCGCTGCCGGCCCGCCACCACCACGTGCCTTCCTACAACGGTATGTGTCAGCACTACACACTACACTGAACACTATACACCCCACAACTCAAACAACATAAGGCAACATAAGGCCGGACCGCATTACAGCGGCGCTTCGCGTCAAAATATTCTCTACAGAACATTCACTGTTACTTATTCCCTGACGTAATGTTGGCACCATTGCAAATCACACAATAATAAACCCTAAGTTCTAAGGAATAAAGCAAACATGGCAATAGTGCCAACATGACGGCAGGGGTCAAGTCATAGTGAATTATGTCTGTATGCAGTGCCACTCTAGTACGACATGATTGAAATAAAATTTTGACGCTTTATGCCGCGCCGTGCAGTGCCGCTGTAATGCGGTCCGGCCTTTACTTACCTAAAAGGCATGCGTATATGCATGCCTTTTATCACATACACATCACGTAGACGCGCTTATAAGCTGGTTAAAAAAACCATTGAAAATATGTTCCGGTAAAAATGATATTACACAATCGAAGTTTGTGTAATTGATAAAAGAGCGTGGATTTGACTCGCAGCTTGCTCTAGCAATGCGTGCGACTGCGGATACATGGCATATTATTGTAAACTGAATCTTTGTAAAGAGCAACCGAGTTTCTTGCTGGTTCTTCTTGATATACGCGCGTCCGGTTTATTGAAGCGCGAGATGTAGCGACTAGCGAGCGTCTAAGCGCGCATACCATAAGGAGCGTAATACGCGCAGTAAATATATACGTTAATCTGAAACCACTCTTAAACACTTCTTGCACTAAATAACATCATACTACTATAACTATTACAGTATGGAGTGTAGTAGGCTATGATGCCTTTTAACACATCACGACATTGTCAAACAAAATGCATTACTTAACACATGCACCTATACAAAGACAATTATAACAAACAATGTCGATATCAAACAGATAATATAAACCGCTATTAGACGATCAATCTGTCAGTTCGTAAACTAAGGTTTCCGAGTTTGACGTCGAAATGAAAAGTAAATATTTTGACATACCCTACCCGACCAATTTGACCATTAGTCATCTAATGGCTGCTTGGAAATTCTTACATAGTTATTTAATAAAATATAACGCGATGCTAAGGACAGAGCATAGACTAATATGTTTGAATCTTACAGTATTTACGTACCATTTGAACGATGGTGAGTTATCCCATGTAATCTAAATTCCCTTAAGCTTTATTATAAAAACAGAGCATTTTTAATTTGCCTCATTACTATCATTACTCCATTTCGTGCGTAATTTTGAATATTTAATTGTTGTAATAATTCATTAAATATTTAGTCTAGGCTTTGTTCAATCATCTCAGTTTATAATGGGCCTCTACACACGCTCAAATCTTTTGTCCCATCTGCATGATACTTCAAGTCAATCTACACACGTCTGACTGTAAATATGTTCACTTGCCATTCTAAACCAGTTATACTATAATGCAAATTAGATGTTAGACTTGAACGTGTATGTAGGCCGTTACAAACGTTGTATTACGTAAATAATTACATACAAAAAATATAATTAATAATAACAATTCCACAAGATTATGGCAAACACTTTCATTAGGTAACGAATTTTAAAGGGAAAATATATTGAATTTGAAAGACATTTTTAATAACATAGCAAATTGGTTATAAGCATCTTTAGATAGGCCAATAAGTTGGTAGCCAACTTATGTCGGAGGATTGCCAGCGAAACATACAAAAAAAAACTTATTTCAATCAGTATTCGAGTCGGTAAGTCGTACCGAGTGGGCAGCCAATTTACAGACGTGCGAAAAGTCAGCTGCCAACACAAAATCTGGGGTGTCTGAAGATGCTTCAAATATTTGAAAAATATTTATTAAACAATATAATCAGTGGAAATGTAATCAAAGTGTAATAGAACCCCAATTAGACTAACGTCCGGACGCTCCATACCGACGCGAGGTGAGCCGTGTATTCCCACTTCCTTCCACATATCATGTTCGAATGTCCATATATCGATATGCTTAATGCTGCTATAAGCTTTGCAAGCCGCTAGCCCTATTTGTTACTTTTCAAAATTTTAGAGTTTTTTTTTTAAATATATAATTTTTTATTGGTACTGTTGTTTATAATTTAATAGCTAACTAGCTACGAGCATATTTTGTGACTTGCTTGGCATTACATTTGTTTAATTTTTTTCTCCCGCAGTAAAATGTTATTACAATGCAAACTATGATTTAATAGTTTTAATAACAATTTATTAGTATCGGTTCAGTAGTGTCATCGGTACAGTATGCGACAGAGAATAATATACATCGACATTGAAGAGATAGCGGTTTTGTAGAGCGTTGTCTTTGTCGTTGAGACCGACAAAACGTCACATAGTGACAGAGACAACGCTCTACAAAGCCGAAATCTCATTCTACACATCGATGTGACAATATTTTCTGCCGGCTATATTACACGTATTTAGAATAGAAGTTTTGATTGGAGATTTAATAAATATATTTTTTTCGGCGGTGAACTTGCGTTGCATAGTTTGTGCTAAGCTTAAAGCTTCTTACATAGTATTGCGTGAATTTGTAACAATTGTCTTCGTCCAATTTATATTATATCGCTTCGTTGGAAAATTAACTTTAATTTGTTGTATTTAGAGCGTATTACGGAATGACAACAGCATTTTATACGATTGAAAAACGCATGTGCTTAATAAATATTTTACGATACAAAAATATACAATATACATTTACAATATTATACAAATGAACTTTATTTTAATTTACACTATTTTGTATAGATTGATATAATATGTATTAAGATTTATGATATAGGTATGCAATTATATTATAAGTGTAATTTATATTATATTTATGAACATATTTGAAGTATATCATATAATTTTATTATTGGTTGCAGATCTATAAAATCAATATGATATTTAATTAAGCATGTACAAGATGGATCCACATTATTTTGATGGAATCATTTATAAAAAAAATCATTTACAAAATAATGAATGAAGATTTGCTATCTAAATATTTGTGGTTTTGTCGTTTTTAAATAATTAAGCAATGTTCACGTGTGCAAGCAATAAATTAATTTACAAAAACATAGTAAGAATGTAAAGGAGTAAAATTATATTTTATTAGTTAAACCAATCGACGTTAACATTGTTTTAAATAATAATATACAAACGTAACAGTTACGCACTTGATAAAAGATACCTCTTGGAATAAAAAATGGCTAACAATCTGAAGCAAGAACATAAAGTAATACGCGAAGGAATTGGTTTTTTACATGGAACATTTTTAGTGTTTGATAAACGCTTCTAATAAAACTTGACACACTGTTACTTTATACACAGCTTATACATTTATATTATACGTTGCCAAATGTATAGCAGAAATGTGTATAAGCCATGTATGAGTATTGTGTAAATTTTTATTATAGGTTGGCTGGTGAGGTAGGCCCCTCTCACCTACACACTATATACAGGTATAGTGTGTGAGTGAGACGGAATGGTTAACACCGCTTCTTGTTTTTCTTCTGACACGAGTTATATTATAAGGACCTGAGAGATGGCTTGGAAATGTAACATCAATGAGGGTACTTTGAAAGTGCGTACGTGTTACGTGTAGTTAGTGTAGTGTTCGTGTGGGTTCGTGTAGTGTGATGCGTGTTGTAATGTGTAGTCATGCACGCGCCGCCGCGGCCCGGCTACGGCCTGCGCTCCAGCACGCTGCCGGCCGGCGGACTGCGCGGCTGCAACGTGAGTACTGACCCCTGACCCCTAACTCCTTACAACCCCTACCACTTACCCTAGCAATATTATACCCTACGCGAACGGACGATGGACTGCGCGGCTGTAATGTGAGTAATAAACCCCTTACCCCATTAAAATAAGGACCCTACGTTCAGCGTGCTACTGGCCAGTGGACTGCCCGACTGCAACGTAGGTACTGACCCCTGACCCCTTACAATATCCAGTGAAACTAATAAAAACTTTACGCTACTGTGACGTTGTAAATTTTGAACTACTAACTAGCGTTTCGCTTTTAATAAAAATCAATTTTGTTCAAAGTATGTTGGTGCCACCTAGCATCAAGGTGCAGAACTACGCGTGGGTCGATGTTCAGAGTTCATTCGAGCCACAATAGATGGCGTTTGCTTCGTTGTCAATTGTCGTAAAAATAAAACAAAATAATTAAATAAAACCATAATATCATTTGTTTATTGTTAAGTCATTAACAAAACGGTTCTTATAATATATCCTTAGGTTCCGCAAATATTCAAAAATGAATTGGCTTCATGATCAAACTAAATGAGAGCGGCCACACTCGGGTTGCGTCTGGCAACACCGATTGGTGAGATTTAGAATTTTTCTGGAGTCAACATGTGAAGACGAATTTTTTCGTTCCAGGAAAATCTCACTCTTTTTCGCCCATGGCTTCGCCTGGAAAAATACAATAGTTATAAATTTAGTCATCCTAACGTATTTCAATGTTTCATCAATTATGTTCCAGTTATTTTACCTTCCCAAATAAATGAGGATAATGGGTTGTGGGTGGACTCCTGAAAACCATTGGTGGCCAGGAGTTCAATAGGGTTTCCGTTTGCGTTTCCGTTTGCGTTTCCGTTTTTAGTTTTCGGTTTTCGTATTTATTTCTTTTGCACATTCACGTTGGCAACTTAATTTCTATGGATAAGACTTGGTGAAAATCTTTGTAATGAAACATTTCGGTTGTGAAGAATCAAGTTAAATCGAGTTTTGGGAGCTTGGCCGATGCCGTCCAGCTACATTGCAGTCTTCGCACCTACAAGTAAGCAAATGTTTGTATCCTGGAACAGTTTAGTGAACCTTCTTAGTGTATGTGTACAGTAAGAACCCTGTCTTTACTACTGAGCTTTTATTTTGAAACAATTTTATGAATTTTACTGTGTCATTGTCTATTCCATGCCAATGGCATCTTAAATTTAAAACATAGATTTTATGTACTATCTACCTAAGGCATTCTAATGTATCTAAATTAAGTCTTGGCATTAAGCTAGAATAACTAAGCATTATTAGCCATCACTATGTATTAAGCGACCCCGGTAAAAGTTACATTAAAAACAATTTTGCCTAACATCTAGCAAATTTCATTTATAACACCTCATATACATTACAAGGGAGTCGACGGCTAGCTTCTATTCTTTACTAGGTAGATAGATCAAGTAAGTAAAATTATTTTTTTTTTCCTCTAATCTTTGTAAGGTGGTAGATTATTCCGTATCCGGGTATATTTCTATTCCGCCCAATTTACCACCCTTACAAATCCATTTTGTCGAATCCACATTACTTGATTTTTCACTCACCATAATTGATGAAATAGTTAGGATAGACTTAAGAATATTGTTTTTGTTGTGTATTTTGCTTGTGTATATTTAATAGTTTAAATAACTTCTTTTGTGTTTGTGTTTAACCAATTAGTATAAGGCTAAACATAGACAGTTACACAAGCTCGATATTTTGTTAAATGTGTTTTGACTTAACACAATGGAACAGACTTTTGCCCAGTTTCATTCACTTTTGAAGGACGAATTGTGTTATGAGGTATCCATTCGTTCCGAAACTCCAGCACCTACAGTGCTAGGTTTAAAGAAACAGTTAAAACAATTAATTCAGGAAATTCCTTCTGAATCAATTTTAGAGACGGATTTCTCTTCTGAAAGTGAGTTAGGGGTTATTACTAAAAAACTTCAAGACTTAGAAGATTTATTAAAAAAGTGTTCTGACACTAAAGATAGACATGCCCTCTGTAGGTCTAAAGCTTTAGCTTCACATTTGTACTTTAGAATTTTGAGAATACAGTGTTCCGAACTCAGCTTAATAAGTAGGAAGAGTGAATTACATACAAAGTTGCAGAGTTTGATTTCCAGATTAGATGCTGACAATGAGTCGTCTCACGACGAATCACTGGATTCCGAGAGTACCGCCGTTGACTGCACTGGTGATAAAAATGTTGCCAAGTGGAAGTTAAATTTCAACGGACAGGGTGATCCGCGCAGTTTCATCGAACGCGTTGAGGAATATAAAAGATCTTATGGCGTTTCAGATGGAAAATTATTTGTTTCTGCATTTCATCTTTTTACAGGCCGAGCATTGTTATGGTACAGAGGCAACAAATGTCAAGTTTCGTCTTGGTCAGAATTGAAAACTTTATTTTTAGAGGAATTTGATGCAGTAGATTATGACTACAGGTTGCTAGGTGAAATTCGAGCAAGAACACAAGGCTCTGAAGAACCTGTGTCTATCTATTTCGCTATAATGTTCTGCATGTTTTCAAGGTTGTCAACACCACTTTCCGAAGAACAAAAGTTACAAATTTTATTACATAATATTCGCCCTTTTTACTCAGAACAATTAGCTCTTGTTGACATTAAGTCTGTCGCAATGTTGAAGGAAAAGTGTCGCAAACTAGAGGCTGCGAGGCAGCGTTCCGCCTTATTTTCTGAGCCTACTAACAGTAAGGCAACTTTAAGTTCAGAGTTTGCTTACAAACAAGTGACAAAACAGATAAACACACTTTCAGTCACACCTGCACCTAAGGTTGATACAAGTAAAGGCACTGATTTTACGAAAACAAATAAACAACTATGTTACAAGTGCGGCAAGGGTAACCATTCCTTTAAATTTTGCAGGACAGTTCCGAAATTTATTAGATGTTTTTCGTGTGGACGTCAGAACTTTACAGTAAAGACATGTCCAAGTTGTAGTAAAAAGGCGATTAGTAAACCCGCTCCAGACAAAAATTCAAAAAACTAATTAGTAAGAACTGTGCAGAGACACAAGTAAAGAACTTGGTCATTAACAACAAAACATCCCTTTTACCTGACACAGTTCTGTAACATGTTTTGTGTGTGAAGTAGCTTTTATCATAACCTTAACACAGCTCTAAACAAAATTTCAACAAAATAATGAAGTATCAAGTCACTGACAAAAAATTGTTCATAACTTCATACTTGAACTTAATGTAATCTCTGAATATAGTTTATATATTTAGTTTCACAAGTTGTAACTCTTAGTATTTATAAATGTATGTGTGTAACTAGTTAACGGCACATAGCGTTTCAAAACTTTAATTATACTAAGTTACCGGAATTTTCAAACATAAGATGTACTTACTATTGAAAGCAATACCCAACAACAACTCAGTTAAGCAATGTTTATTACTAAACTGAAGGCAAACATTCACTTATACACCTCCAAGGTAAGTCGATAACATAATTAAACGGCATAAGCACCATTTATAATGTGTTAATTAAATAAGAAAAAAAACCAATGTTGGACTATACTCAGAAAATTACTTAAACTATCAAACAAAATTTCTAACTATTAGTTATTATTTAGTTAGTTAACCATAAAAACAGCTTAGTGCTCTTTGCAATGTGTCACTACTTAGAAAATTGTACAATCAGCGGAGTACATTTCATAAAATTTACAAAATTTCTCAAAATATACAGAAATAACTATATAAAAAACGTTCGGGCGCCATTTGTAAGGGTGGTAAATTGGGCGGAATAGAAATATACCCGGATACGGAATAATCTACCACCTTACAAAGATTAGAGGAAAAAAAAAATAATTTTACTTACTTGATCTATCTACCTAGTAAAGAATAGAAGCTAGCCGTCGACTCCCTTGTAATGTATATGAGGTGTTATAAATGAAATTTGCTAGATGTTAGGCAAAATTGTTTTTAATGTAACTTTTACCGGGGTCGCTTAATACATAGTGATGGCTAATAATGCTTAGTTATTCTAGCTTAATGCCAAGACTTAATTTAGATACATTAGAATGCCTTAGGTAGATAGTACATAAAATCTATGTTTTAAATTTAAGATGCCATTGGCATGGAATAGACAATGACACAGTAAAATTCATAAAATTGTTTCAAAATAAAAGCTCAGTAGTAAAGACAGGGTTCTTACTGTACACATACACTAAGAAGGTTCACTAAACTGTTCCAGGATACAAACATTTGCTTACTTGTAGGTGCGAAGACTGCAATGTAGCTGGACGGCATCGGCCAAGCTCCCAAAACTCGATTTAACTTGATTCTTCACAACCGAAATGTTTCATTACAAAGATTTTCACCAAGTCTTATCCATAGAAATTAAGTTGCCAACGTGAATGTGCAAAAGAAATAAATACGAAAACCGAAAACTAAAAACGGAAACGCAAACGGAAACGCAAACGGAAACCCTATTGAACTCCTGGCCACCAATGGTTTTCAGGAGTCCACCCACAACCCATTATCCTCATTTATTTGGGAAGGTAAAATAACTGGAACATAATTGATGAAACATTGAAATACGTTAGGATGACTAAATTTATAACTATTGTATTTTTCCAGGCGAAGCCATGGGCGAAAAAGAGTGAGATTTTCCTGGAACGAAAAAATTCGTCTTCACATGTTGACTCCAGAAAAATTCTAAATCTCACCAATCGGTGTTGCCAGACGCAACCCGAGTGTGGCCGCTCTCATTTAGTTTGATCATGAAGCCAATTCATTTTTGAATATTTGCGGAACCTAAGGATATATTATAAGAACCGTTTTGTTAATGACTTAACAATAAACAAATGATATTATGGTTTTATTTAATTATTTTGTTTTATTTTTACGACAATTGACAACGAAGCAAACGCCATCTATTGTGGCTCGAATGAACTCTGAACATCGACCCACGCGTAGTTCTGCACCTTGATGCTAGGTGGCACCAACATACTTTGAACAAAATTGATTTTTATTAAAAGCGAAACGCTAGTTAGTAGTTCAAAATTTACAACGTCACACTACCGACTGGCAGACTGCGCGAGTTAAAACTCCTACCTCTTAAAATATTTGGTGGACTGCAGACAAAGGAAGTAAGCTCAATTAGTATCTCGTAAATTCCTTCTAAATTATGCCATTATTCCTTAAATCTTTCCTAAAAACTCACCCGAAGCACAAAAACAGCCCTCCCTTTTAACCCCCACTCCCTTTTAAAAATGCGTAATGCAAGGGTTCAAATTAAGTAACTTGCACCTATCTCATATCTATTGCACCTGTCCATATCCTCATACCCTTACCGTACACTCACTATAATCAACAGCCGGCGAACTGCAATTTTCAATGTTAGTATGTTGCACTTACCCCTTCTTACATGAAATGGCAGCCTACAAGCGTACCACGCGGTGACTACTTACACCTGCTTCATATCTCATACCCCTTCGCTTTTTACCCCTTTCATTTTATTAGGTGGTGGACTGCGTCATAATATTTCCACAATATTTCTACACTCTTACGTCTTACCCTTATTTATTAGGATACCTTTTACCCGAACCAGATATCCGTATCCATCAACCATCGGCCTCTGTGTGTAATCCTTACCCCATACATATCAACAATAGCTAGCGATCTGTGCGCATGCAATATCATTACCCTACATCCAGGTTCCATTTACCCCTGCATCTACCAACCACCTGACCAACACATGGCGTGCATGCGTGAGATATACCCCTCATTCCTGACTCTTCAGACCCTCTTCATACTCTCCTCTTGTCGGTATCAGCTCATCCGGTATGTTGACCTTATACCATCCGCACCCTGCATACTATGTTACATGAGAATATAGGCCAAATTGACTCGGAAGATTATGAGTTCTGCAAAAGTATACACGCTTTAACTTGTGAGACAGCAATCTATGAAGCCGAAGATACAAATATCTCTTTGTAAAGTCCGACGTGTAAAAAAAAGCTAGGTACTTCAATAAGTGGCTAAAAATTAAAAAAATAATTTAATTTACTACCGACTGTATTAGGTATACAAGAGTTATTGTAATGAAGTTCTATAATAAAATTTTTTTAAGTCTGTCGGGTTTTGATTTTTTTTTCAATTTTTTTTCTGTATAATATTTCACGCAGATCCTATTGAGAATATTTTTGCACAACTCAAAGTAGCTCCGATTGTTTCGGTCACTTCTCGTGCAGTTTGGTGCGCAGTTAGTGCGAGGTTTAGTGCGGGGGTTAGTGCGCTTAGTGCGAGGCTTAGTGCGCGTGTAAAGCCGGTAGTGTTGCAGTGGTGTCGTCCCTGCGCGCGGCGCCGCGACCTGGTTACGGACTCGCAGCGCGCTCGCATACCTTCTCATCCAGTACTGCGGTGAGTACATATAAGAAAGAAAAAAAACCTGCCAAGTGCGAGTCAGGCTCGTGCAATGAGGGTTCCGACATTGAGGGTCGAGGGTTTTCGACATTTTGCAGGATAATTCAAAAACTATGATACATAAAAATAAATAAAAATCTATTTTAGAATGCACAGACCTTTCATATGATACCCCACTTGATATAGTTATCTTACTTAGAAAATTGAAAATACTAATTATTAGTTCATGACCACAATTTAATTTTTTTTGTGATGTAAGCCTAAATTCACGGTTTTCAGATTTTTCCCCAAATGTCAACTATAAGATCTACCTACCTGCCAAATTTCATGATTCTAGGTCAACGGGAAGTACCCTGTAGGTTTCTTGACAGACAGACGGACAGACAGACAGACAACAAAGTGATCCTATGAGGGTTCCGTTTTTCCTTTTGAGGTACGGAACCCTAAAAAAAAATGCATTTATTGCTCGTTCATCGTAACTTGACACGTGAGAATATATTGACACCATTGCAAATCACACAATAATAAGCCCTAATTTCTAAGGAATAAAGCAAACAAAGCAATGGTGCCAATATATTCTCACGCGACAAGTTACGATGAACGGACCCGAAACGGTTACGGCTCCTCGGGTTTTTATTGACATTTTGCACGATAAATCAAAAACTGTTATGCATAAAAATAAATAAAAATCTGTTTTAGAATGTATAGGTAAAACCCTTTCATATGCCACTTGATCCTAGTTATCTTACTTTGAAAATTGAAAATACAAATTCTATTTGTTCATGAACACGTTTTAAATTCTTTTATATTATTATTATATAATTTTATATATGTATTACCACCTTTTTTTAATTTATTTAAATAGATGTAGCGAGCAAACGAGCAAGCGGGTCACCTGATGTTAAGTGATTACCGCCGCCCATGACTTTTGCAGCACCAGAGGAACTGCCGATGCGTTGCCGGCCTTTTAGGAATTTGTTACCACTTGTCTGTTACGTTTTATAAATATTTGGTTCCTCTTCGTAAGTTAGTGGTCTTTCATTTCACACAATGTACAAATGAGTGAAGGAGACGTGTATATGTTTTCAGGGTGACTTCACATTTAGCGGGCTCGGCGACAAAACGCACAGCACCGACTTCAGCAGCGGCAAATCAGACAGTGAGTATATTTCCTATACTTTTTTTTTATTGAACTACCAACAGAATCATACAAAAAAAAATACATTATTCAAATCCTAGGTGCTAAGTTATTATATAATTCAAATTATTTTTAGTATTTTAAAATATTACCTCCACCCTAAAGGCGCCCAGCAATAGGCCTCTATTTTCGGTTGTAGCCCGTTTATGAGGCATCTTGATGTATACTGCGTACAAAATGAGTTCTCACGCGCCATTTTAACTTTCAAATCAATTCAATTAAATTCAAATTTCTTTATTGCGAATATGGGGAAACAGTGGAGATGTTACAAAAACAAAAAGGTACAACCAAATTCTGCCTATTAGCATGCAATATGTTATGATATACCTAACAACGTGTAAGTACATAGTTTTGATAAAATTAGTCACATTAAATACTTAGTCACAAAAAAAATACAAAAAATATGTAATAGTATTACAAATATCAAAACTTTAGGTGTCCGTCATGTCAAAAGTACGATTTTAGTCCTTATTTTAAAGGTGAACCGTACTTTTGACCTCCCAGTTGACACACAGAGTTAAAATGGCACGTGAGAACTCATTTTGTACGGACTATATAAAAGTATCTTTGAGACTAGTTTTTGAAATACCTCTAGTGTTAGGTGTTTCTTTTCAATATTTTGTTCAACGTCTTAATGCATTTAAAAATATTTATGAAAGTAAATAATTAGTTTTTTAAAATCGGGGATGACGGGGATTTTTTAGCTATTAAATGTTAATTTTGTGTTTCTATGTAATAAAAATATGTCATACGTATATACAATATCTATATGTATGTATGTCCATTATACTATTTCCTGAAATGACAAGCGCTCTATTTTATTAATTTTGTGCGCTCAGTGCGGACGGACCTGTGCAGTAAGTAAAGCGTGCGCCTCGCTTCCGAAAAGGATAGATATATTTATTTCACTCGCGTCAGAGCGAGATGATGATAGCGCCGCAGATCCGCTTGTCACTAACGCGGCCATGATACGATCAATCTCGCATCACTCCAATCTGATCTGTGGCTTTGGATTGATGACAATGGCACCGATTCTAAGCACAACCTAATTTTAGAGTATTCGCACCCTCTACTTACTATTGTAATATGAAAAGGACAGAAGCAGTTTGACATTTCTAAATTTAATTTTTCTGTTTAAATTTGTATTGGGGCCGATTCTCTTGTACACAATCTCTAAACTAAACTAAATTAACAAGTCTAAATCTAGTGCTATCCTTTTCCGCAAGCAACATTATGAAAGGGATAGCAATAGATTTAGTCGTGCCATTTTAGTTTAGTTTAGAGATTGTGCACAACGGAATTAGCCACATTGTGCACTTAAATTTAGAGTCTTTAAATGTGAAAGTCATGTTCCGTTCCTTTTTTAGCATTAGTAAAAAGAAAGGATGCAGATACTCTAAATTTAGTTTAGAGAGAGACTAGAGAATCGGGGCCATTGACTATTTATTTATACCTTCTAGCTAATGCCCGCGGCTTCGTCCGCGTGGTATTAGGTTTTTTAAAAATCCCATGGGAATTCTTTTATTTTCCGGGATAAACAAAGTCACGGATTGTTTTGATACCAGACTGGTCGTCAAACGGTCATCTCCAAAAGCTGAAATCTATGACGCGTGCATACTATTAAATTGCTCAGAAACTAGTCTGAGAAAAGTCAAAGTAAGCGCTATAGATCTTAGCCTACCAGGCCGTACTATCGTTCAATCAAATCCGTGTAACGCACTTTACTATTCATTTATTAAATGTATTTATATTTATAGATCATCTTTAACATTCTTTCATCATAAATATGTACTTAGTTTAATTTTATTTGTGAAATTCTGCTGTACTACCCTCACTTGGCAATTAGTAATGACTGTTATCAACTGGTCAAACTGAGCACACGGCCAAAGAAGCTAAGCTTGCGGTAGACCTCACGGCATGATAGCTTAGCTTTTCACGTGTCCCTATCTATCCAATAATTTTATTTACTAAATTATTGCTATTTCTTTTGTTTTTTTAAATGTATTCTTTTTTGGTAATGTAAGTGATAGAATCGTTTTCTAATTTTCAGTTTCTGCCGGCTCTATCACCGACGTGGATAGAAGTGCTGTGGTGAGTGTTGTATTCATTATCTACGATACGATACGATATTTCAATAGGGGAAATTAAAAAAAAACCAAATAACCTCATGTACGCGACAGATCAAGATCGCAATCGTTTCTTCCACATTCATAAGCCATGCATTTGTTGACAAATAACATTGCTAAGAAACTTATCGACAGATAACAGATAGATTGATTATATTATTAAAAAAAGTAGCCCATTTCCTTCCCCAGGATGCAAGCTATACTTGCACAGACGGACAGACAGACAGACAGACAGAAACACACACTTTTAATTATGAATTATTATAATACTATAGTTATAATTATAAAGTATGGATTACGGGTAAGTTTATCATTTGGATACAAATACAAAATACAAATTTCTTTATTGCGAATCTGGGTAAACTGTGGAGATGTTACAAAAACAAAATGGTGCAGCCAATATAGTGATTCTGTGGTGTTTGCAGACGACCGACGGCGGGGTTGTGATCCGCGGCGGAGGGGTCATATCCGCAGCGGCGGGGCCGGTGGGGCCGGGGTCCACCATGGGGTCGGGGGTCGGGGTTCGCGGCGGAGGGGTCCGGCGCTCCCTGCCCAACATGGCCACGTCGCATCTCCTGCACGAGCCCGCCAAGCTGTACCCGTACCATCTGCTGCTGATCACCAACTACCGCCTGCCGCCTGACGTAGACCGACTCAACTTAGAGGTGAGTGATAATCTGCCACTTCTGCGCAAAAGCTTTCACCCTTAGAGAATAAATAGCACCGCGATGGAGAGGTCATGTCTGCAGCAGTCGGGCTAATGAAGCAAGGGGCAACCATGGGGTCAAATTTTGGTCGAACTTGGTGTCAGTTTTAGGGTCGACCTATTGCGGTCACGGATCGGGTTTGTAGCGGCCAGACTGGTGAGGCAAGGGGTCGACTATAGGGCTAGTAATTGAGGGCGACCATGGGTCAGAAATCGGGGTCGATGGTAGGGCCAATGATTGAGGTCGACAATGGGGTTAGAGGTTGGGGTCGACCATAAAGTCAGGAAACCGGGTCAATCGTGGGGTCAGTGGTCAGGGTTGATCATGGGATAGAGATAGGAGTCGACGGGGTCAAGGGTTGTGGTTGACCACGGGATCAGTGGTCGAGGTTCGTGCTGGAGGGCTCCGAGGCTCCTGCCCAACATATCCACGTCTCACCTGCACGAGCCTGCTAACTGTAATGCTTGTTACAGCGCCACCTGTCGGACGCAGAGTTCGAGGCCATCCTGCAAGTGGGCCGCCAGGAGTTCTACCGCCTGCCGCAGTGGCGCCGCAACGAGCTCAAGCGGCGCGCCAGGCTCTTCTAGACTTGTACACTTGTACACCACGCACCGACCGACGACAGGGGAAATGGTATTATTACGTAAGGATTTTGATGGTTTTTTCTACCTTAGGTTATGGGGGAGGAGGAAAGTAGTTTCGACTTACAGCATCAGTCACTCTCTGGTCAAGGAAAACACTAAAACTAGAATTCATGGTCAAGATGGAGTTTCTTTAGAGGACCATTCATATGACACATGTCGTCTGAATGGTCTCCTAAAGAAGCCCCTATCTTGACCATGAATTCCAGTTTAAATTTCAAATAAGGGACGGTTCAAGTCCATGTTCCAATGCTGTCGTATCAACTTCAAGCTTTGGGTTTAATTGGAGAAGGAAAAGGAATATGTCTTACTGTTATGTATAAAATAAACGCGCTGAATTGAGATTCTCCTCCTTTTGGAAGTAAAAGTAAAGTAAAAGTAAAAAGAAGTACAATAGGCGGCCTCATCGCTAAAATAGCGATCTCTTCCAGGCAACCTTAGGGTAGAGGATATTATAAAAATTAAAGAAAGCGGAAGGGGTGTACTAATTAAATAAAATAAATACACGTAATATACTATGTATATGTATATGTAGTCGGTGAAAAAGCGGCAACGGTATGCTTCAAATCTATAGAAACTTTTATATTTGATGGAAAGGGGTAACCAAAGGGTTTAATAAATAACTGCTATACCCCTTCCAAGTTAGCCCGCTTCCATCTTAGACTGCATCATCACTTACCATCGGGTGAGATTGCAGTAAAGGGCTAACTTGTATCGGCTGCGCGATTGCAGTAGAATGACAGCTAGAATGTCACGATCGCAATCACCTCTGATTGGTTGACGCCCGCTCACTATTGGCTACAAAGCATTGTTGCAACAAGAATAGCACAAATTCAGCCAATCACAACAATTGAGATTGTAATCATGATTGCTGCAGGCTTTACGAAATCGCCCTACTGAATAAAAAAAAAGTGGCATTTACTTTGTTAACCCCCTTCAAAAATAAGGTAGTATCATCAAAAATCAAAAATTCTTACGTAATAAAGGGCCCTCGCGATTTCGCCTTATGGTCTACTTGTGTAGATATATTTTTAATTTTAATTTTTAACTTGTGTTTTAAACTGTTAATTTTTTTAGCCGTCAACAGAAAATAGGTGATTTAGGTGATTTTAAATTCTGTAATATAATTATTATAGTTCTAACGTGTAATACGATTTTTTACGAACAGTTTTATTTAAATGACGTCCCAGTACGATCGTACCGGTACGGGGAACCGCTTGGCGGGTATTGCCGATAATTTTATTTATTTGAATCGCATTGCACGTTAGCTTTAAGTTTATATTGTTGATACATATTCAATTGTACACCAAACTTGCTACACTATTTTAAAAGTATTGAATATCAATGTAGGGAACTTGTTGGGCGATAGGATTTTAGTTAAGTTTTGTTTAGTGTACAATTGAATGCGTACTATTTTTTGTAATAATGACCATTTTTATAAGAGATCGCGCAGGGCAGCTGTCAAGCGGGACCTGTCTATTAGTTAAAGGGCCCTGCACACATTGGCCCAACGTATTCGGCCACTGCACTCAGCCAATATGTAAACTGATTAACCATTAGATTTTTTTAAATAATGTGCAATGTTTTCCTTTGGTGAATAACTGCAGTAGAGTTTACGGACGTCAAAAAGTGTCCATGAAGATATCGCCTGAACCATGATTGCATTTGAAATTTAATTTTATCTGAATAAGGTAAATTTTACGATGCAATGACAAAGTAAGTCCATTGTTAAAATTTAGGATTTTAAATAAATAAACACTTTATTTTTCTTGGTACTGATGTAAACAAAATAAAGGCGAAACGATACTTTTCAGTCAGATTTTATATGTGACTACATATCTGTCACAAACGGGGCATAGTTTATCACAAAAACATTTTTGGCGCCATTTGCAAACAGCACTGTCACATTGGCCGACATTCGCCGAATGCAATGGTCCAGTGTGTACTGGAGCTATTAGAGTAATAATTGATCATTATTGATATTATAATAACTTTTCACATAATAAATATTTAACTTTTAAGTATGCGGTGTGATTTTGCTCGTGTCTATTAATTGTGAAAGTTCATAGAACTATTTTGTCGCTGAAAATGAGTCGATGCTCGTAATCGTATCGTAATGTCACAGTATCGACTATCGATGTTCTATCAATTGTCGATATGTAAGCGCGCGCTTCCTTTTAATAACACTTTGTGGACAGGGATTGATTATACATACCATTTTGCATTAGTATCTCTGTCAAATTACCGGTTTTTTGACAGTAAAGTCGAAAATAATGTCATAATTTTTAAATATTGTTGCGTACGTAAACTTAGTGACTATATTTCTACGTCACTATTTACTTACATAAATCCAACTTCAAAATATCAAAATCGAATGCGTTTCAACGGTTTTAGTAGTCACTAAAACTAAGTTTTCGACTAATAAAAAAAAATAGTTGGTACAATTTTACTTAATACTTATACTTTTGCCATTATTTAAAATTTAGACTGATTTTAAATTTTTAAATTGGAAGCGCGCGTTCTCGTGGTATACTTTTATATAAAATATATAATGACTTAATATATATTATGATGCCTTGTATGTATATGTTTAGGAGATATAATGCGAGTGCGTGACCTTCGATTGTTGTAGTGAGAACCAAATATACTAACTATATTATTATTATATGACTATGATATGACGTAGGAGGTATAGTTTTGCGTTAGGTTTTAAGTTGGGCTGCAGTTTGTATTGCTACGTATAATTGTGATAGGACAGTCGTGTCATTTGATCATGTCAGTCGGCCATTTTTGTTTTTTGACGTATCTTGAGCTGAAACACTATATTATTATACACTTTATTCGTACGACCAAAAGAAAAAAATAACAGAAAATACAGACATAAGTAGGATACAAAAGTAAAACTATTCTTCAAATTTTTTAACATTCAGCGATTGTCGCGCAACGCTCACGATCTGTCATTATTTCCATACGTCATAATCAGCTGTCAAATCATGAGTTTTGTGTGTAGATGATAAATGTCAAAAATGTTAGTTTTTGAATGAGTTAATTTTTTGAAGATCTCTAAGGCAGCTTTTCTAACCATTATAAAAAAAAAACTTTTTTATTCAAATAAACTTTTACAAGTACTTTCGAGATATATATAAGAGAATAATAGATAGATTTGTACTCAATATAACTTTTTCGTAACTTTAGTTTTAAGTTTACGTATTTAATTATCAATATATTATATTTTAGCGTTTAAACTACCGTGAGTGATTTCCATTCTAAATACTATCTGTCCCGGCTTACTCACGTGAGTAAAGCCGGGACAGATAGTATTTAGAATATATTGTATGTCAAATTCCACACTGATTTATCAAAAAATTTACAGTAGTAACTTTAATACTTTGAGTAATAAGCCTTGACTTTGAAAAGTTAATAATATCAAAAATATATGATGTGGTCGACTGTCATTTTTGAATGTATACTTGTATAGAGGTGTTATTTTGTACGTGCTCGGTCATAAATATACATAAATGTCTGTAAATAGATGCCATACGTGTTACATGTTACTTATAATATATGTCATTTAGCTAGGGTTGTCACCTCCCAGCTTTCTCTTTCTCTTGTTTGATAACAATTTCTATTTCTTTTGTTATGTACATAATTCTATACCTCCTAATCTTTTTGAAATAGTTTATTGCTTGTTATAAATTCATAGAGTAGACAACAATTTTGATAGAAAAACAGAATTTTTAAAATATAACACAGGTGGCAACCCTGTTTTTAGAATATCCGAAATATTTGCCTTTCCTGGTACTAGGTATACCTTTTTTGTCGACAGATTTTTAAATAATGTTCAAGTTTTTAAATACTTAGTAGCTGCCAAAATTAATTAGTTAAGAGTTGGAAATACCTACACCTTAACTTTCAATAAAAATGAAAAAATGCTTTTTTTACGAAGTATTACTTGCTATTAGTTTATTGTTCACATTATTGTCATTGCAACCAACGATATTATACGATAGTCATGTTATGTTTACATTAAATGGCGTATCACATCCGTACTGCTGATGAGTAAGATAGAAAATACAACACGCATGAGAATAAAAGAGATAGTATCTACCAATGTAATCCTAATGTAGTAGTTTAAAGCCTACCCTTTATTTCTTTTTTACATTTTTATAATATCACAATGCATGTAACTAAACTTGACCTGATTCTCATATTGTATCGAAATTATGTCGATTTGAATTTTTTTTATTAGTTAAAAATGACCGGTATGTCCAACTCTTAACATTCGGGTGCACACTAATAAGTAATAACCATAACTCTGAAACACGTCAACAGTTGTATGATTTGAAACACATAGGTCGATAAGAGATGTGTGTGTGTGCGTTGTCGCGAAGGTCTGTGTGTGTGTGTGTGGGACCTCTCAGGAGGCGCGTGTATATGTTCCTAAGTTGTGAGTGTGTGCGTGAGATCGGATAGATTCGGATCGTTCGTACGCTTTGAGAAAATAATTACTCAAATTGTCTCTTTTTCTCTTGGACCATAAAAAAATTATGTTTATGGTGAAATAATTTCTCATGTAAAGTGAAATAATTGGTCAGGTCTGGTGAACTAATTGGTCAGGTATTGTGAACTCATTGACCAGCACGCCTAACATGATGCACGAGAAAATTTTGTCTACGCATTTACTCGTGTTATCTCTATGAATAACACGAGAAAATGCGTAGACTAAATTTTGTCGTGGTATGGTGAACTAGTTGGTTAGGTATGGTGAACTAGTTGGTCAGGTATGGTGAACTAGTTGGTCAGGTATGGTGAACTAGTTGGTCAGGTATGGTGAACTAGTTGGTCAGGTATGGTGAACTAGTTGGTCAGGTATGGTGAACGAATTGGTCAGGTTTGTTTCAATAATTTTACAGTAAGGTAATTGTAATTTGGTTTTAAGATTAATAACGAAGAATTGGTCAGAGATATAAAAGTACAACTTGAAATGACTATTTTCTGAATGCGTATGAAGTATAGACATTGTTTTTAATTTTATTCAAGCCAGATATTATTTTGGTTGCAATATATTTTAGGGGAGTCGTTTATAAGTATAGTACGCGTCACGAATGTTGAAAAACGTATTGCACCTCAGTACCCCTAGTACAAGGTTTGTATAGTTTTCGAAAACGAAATTCATCACGCTACTTACACCGCCGCTAGCATATTTGTTTTTAGAGGTGTTCTTTTGAGGACGGGACCATTTTATTATTTTGAAATAGTGATCTTCATATAGATGTCTCTTTTCGGAGGTTGACAACTATTAGGGCTATCTGCACCTTGGACCCTGCTGCGCGAAAGAACGGGTACTTTTCCCATGAAAGGAGAGGAGACCCGTGCTCTGTAGTGAGCCGGCGATGGGTTGATCATGATGATGAGTCTTCCCGTACCACTGGCGTAAATTCTTGAGCCACGATCTTCTTCGGCCAGGTGGTTCAGGTTAAAATATTGATACGGACATTAAACTTTGTGCTAGGGGTACAGATCTTTTAGCTGTATTGTTTCAACTTTGGTGACGCGAAGTGTATAGGGGAGTCTATATAAGTAGAGTTTGGAATCCGGCACGCGGCGCCTACCGACACGGCAGAGTAGCGAGACTAGAGATTAGATAGCTTACGAACTATACAATATGCACTGACTTCTATCTTTGTATGTGTGCTGACACAAATCAGACTAGAGAGTGCTACGTTTAAATCATTTTCATCTGGTGAATTTTATTTTTTCAGTGATTTCACAGGTGATTTTTCACGGAAAGTGATTATTCAATTTTCACACTTAAAATCGTAAGAGTACGTATAATTAATAACTTCAATCGAAGAAAGTGTTACGTAATTTTTTTCACATGCTATAATCTGCGAAATGCTCCACCATTTGACGGCCTTGTCGCCAAACCCACGAAACAGTTTCAAACAACATGCATGGAACAGTTTAAAAAATCGTATTATCGATTATTATAACTCTCGAGATAATCGAATAACCTTTGAAATCTATCCGTTTCTAAAATACGGTCTGTCCAGCTGCTCAAATATTTTTAAAAGATAGAGGTCAGTGTTCAAATGCCTAATTTGTTACCATTACGATGCCTCGTTTACATACGATCGAAAAATACAATAGTAATTTACCGAATCTCGAGTGTGATGCCCCATGTTCACGTTAGCCCAACGCGTACGACGAATGCCCTTAGCGTATTTTTGTTGAATGCTTCCACTGACCGAATTTTCGACTAGTTTCGGTGCACACATGAAAGAATACTAGCGCAATTCGCAAACAATGTTTATATGTTGGACGAGATTTGGCGAACGCGTTGTGTCAACGTAAACTGGATACTTAAAATTTTACTAAACAAATCTCTTCACTGGAGCTTGCGTTAATTTGTCAATATAAACGGCGAATAAGATCATTTAAAATAACATTCTGCTAAGGGTGTTATTATTCCCATACATTTCGTATTGGAATTTTACGCTAACTAAAGTGAAAGATTTTTGTGCAAAAACAACAATGTGGCTAATTCCGTTGTACACAATCTCTTAACTAAACTAAAATGGCACGTCTAAATCTATTGCTATCCCTTTCATAGTTTTGCTTGCGGAAAGGGATAGCACTAGATTTAGACCTGTTAATTTAGTTTAGTTTAGAGATCGTGTACAAGAGAATCGGCCCCAATGTTACATTTGAGATTCGGTTTAAGTAAACGCCAATTTTCGTAGAACAGGCTTTCTACGCCGGTTTATTGTTTTTTTAATACTTATTAAAATATAATAGGTACGTGCTATTTAAAATTATTAAATTTAATATAATGCGACAGAAGATGAATGCATATAATTATTATGATAGGTATTCGTGCTCGGTGTACTTGGAATGTAAGTTTTACACGATTTTCTTAAACGCTTCACGCGACGTCGGCCTTCAGCGATCTTCATAATGTAAGACGAATCTTTTCGTCGCTTCATAAACTACGAAACTTTAATTGAACGATAAATCTGGCATCAATTCAATCGGTGATTGATTTGATTGATAAATCTAAATAATATTAATTTTTTGTTTCAGTCTCGTCAATCTTAGGTTATGGATTAAAATGATGCCAGATTTCTCGTCTAATCGTTGCCTTAAGATCCCACAGACCACAAACTTTGGATTGGCTCATATTTTAGTCTGTCGCTTATTAGAATTGTTATTTAGTCCAGAAATTTAAACGAGTCATAGTCATAGACACAGGCCGTAGAAAATCTTACGGGCGCGTGCGGTTGTATTCCCATCCTAAAAATCGCCCAATTGGTCGATGTCATCGAGCTTTGTTGGGACCTGTCACAGCTCTAACCGACTAAAATAATAAGCGATCGAAAGTCTGTCGTTTGTAGCGGCCAGCCCTTACTGAAGTATAATAGACGACGAAATTTGTCGTGATAGCTATGCGACGAAATTTTTTGTCGAGATATTTATTTGTGTGTGTCAACAGCTGATTTGAATTTGTTAAGTTGTTATTTTAGAATATTGTAAATTTTACGTGGAACTTTGTACTGTATGCGATACATACATAATTATAATTATATGTTTTATTATTTTACACGTGGATTTTTATTATGAATGTCTTGTGTCGTTTGCGGCGAGTCGATTGATCGACAATTTGCATAATAGCAATGTTTTTACGAGTTACGAAAGTTGGATACTGAACGATTGCCTGCGCTTGAAGCGATTTGCATGCTGCACCTCAGTTAATACGCAACTTAAACCCATAGCCTATGTTGGCTCAAAAATTTGCGAACGACTAGATATAGGACCACAATATGACAATCGCTCTCCAGCTCGCCATATAGTGTCTGTTGCCAACTCACATCACATAATTTTTGCGTAAAGGCAAAGAGGCCGGCGTTCGCCGAATGCGTTGGGCCAACATGAACTGGGGGTTTTGAAATCTTCCATTGCGCCGTATCAACTTTCGTAATAAAACCTAGCTCCCGATCCCCAATCTTATGATATGTGACCATTGCAGTTGTATGCATTTGAACTCATAAAAAAAATAGTGGAAAAGCGAACGAGTATATTATATTACGCGTACCATCCGAGAAAGGATCGAGCAAACATGGCGAACCATATTATATTTTGCTCTGTGTCAGCTATCATGTCAAAAATACGATTCACCTTTATAGGACTAAAATCGTACTTTTGACATAAATTTATGCATTATAAAGGGTAAAACGTATTTTTAGCGTACTTTTGACATGACAGTTGACAGTTGGCAAATATGGCGAATCCTTTCTCATGTTGTACGCGTAAAATTAGTGATTGAGATTGTCACATTGATTGCGTCATAGATTGGTGCTAGGGGTGCTGTATGTAATTTAAATTCACTTATGCGGTTAGATAAGTATAAAAAATATATATTGTGTTTTTATGAAATAGTTCCAGTATCCAGTAGGCTCGGTTCCTAGCACAGGTTCCTATATTATCTTCCTTGGCTTGCCTAAAGGAGCAGGTTTCCACTACCGACTGGTCTAAATTAGCCTTGAGGCTACCCTTATTTTCTATGGGTCGTTTTCCAATAGGGATGATGACTACTAGTCAAATCAGTGACTTTTTATCAAACGTCAAAACGCTCCTTAGTAAGAGAGCTTGTATGAAATACAAAGATGTGTCGTCGTACACATTTAACGTTAATTTTACTTACTTTTATGTTTAGCAAACTTAAAACAAGCAGCTAATGTGGATGTTATCAAATGTAGGTAAAAAACACTATAAAAATTATAAAATATAAAAAAGATGTTATCAATTTCGGATAAATCTATATTTTAATGATTACTAAGAAATAATTAATGTTTGACATAGTCATCATCCCCATTGCGGGTATTTGCGAAATAGTATAGGGACCGTGCTAAGAGCCGCCACTGTATTGTATGATATTGTTTGAGAGAACTGAAGAGCCGCGTTACAGCAACTAAACAATATGTCAGTGATGTTTCAAGTGAAGACTATGCTTGTAAGTAATAAAAATTGCATTTCCGACTAAAGTAGGTATATTTTATTTCAAACCCCCTTACATTTATCATCATCGACCTGCCGCTGGTACACTACTAAGAACGGGTCTCCTCTCGGAATGAGAACAGTTTGGCCAATAGTACACCACGCTGGTCAAGTGCGGATTGGCAGACTTCACACACACCTTTGAGAACAATATGGAGAACTTCAGGCATGCATTTTTACTCACAATGTTTTCCTTCACCAACAAGTGATACTGCGAACTATCTACGAATTAATGGGAGGGAAATAAAAATACGCTTTTGTATTAACTGGTATTTTCATGGTGTCTAGCTTACATAATACACTACATATACAATATACAAGTCATAAATAAATAATGATTAGATCCAGGTTCGTCAAACGACGTAATTTTTTGCATAGATTTGCAACAGGTATGGACTATAGATCTGGAGATTATATAGGTATAGTGTACGACAGGTAGCGATATGGCAGTAAGGGATCACACATATTTGGTACTTAGTCCTATATTTTTCATTACAATCTATCACAAAATCCTTCGTGTATAGGTGCCAACAAAGCTGTAAGAAAAAAATTTTTTTTAAATCCATACTTACCAAGTGTTTTTATCTACACTTCAAGGAAATTACTAAATAATTTTATATACATATCAAAAACAGTCGCTTCAGTACTGAGTGAGCATACATATCACAAATTTCGTCACTGGCACTGTGAGCGAAACCGTGGCCGAGTGGTCAAGGCATCGGGCGCAAACCCAGAAGATGCAGGATCGATTCCTGCAGGTTACGCAATTTTTGCTATGTATTTAAAATTATTTATTAATATTAAGTATACCGTATAATTATTCGAGCCTCAATAGCTCAACGGTAAAGGAGCGGGCTGAAACCCAAAAGGTGGGTGGTTCAAATCCCACGGCCGTTGCACTAATGTCATGGAGCAGAATTGTCATACCCACTCCTTGCACAAACTTTACGCTTAGTTGGAGGGGAAAGGAGAATATTAGTCATGATTAAAATAGCTAATATTCTTTTTAAAAAATGCGAGAGTCTATCTGCTAGCTTTTCATGGCCCAATTGTTTAACCGATTTTGACGTTTGGTACAGTAGAGGTAGCTTGCATCAAAGAATAGACAGGCTACTTTTTATCCCTGGAAAGCAAAGAGTCCCACGGGAATTTCAAAAACCTAAACCTAAGTGAACGGGTAGCATATATAAATTTTGTACAGAGATAAGCTTTCATCTCGGATATACATCCATACTATAATATTATAAATGCGAAAGTGTGTCTGTCTGTCTGTCTGCTAGCTTTTCACGGCCCAACAGTTTAACCGATTTGGATGGAATTTGGCACAGAGTTAGCTTACATCCCGAGGAAGGACATAGACTACTTTTTATCCTGGAAAATCAAAGAGTTCCCATGGGATTTTTAATAACCTAAATCCACGCGGACGAAGTCGCGGGCATCATCTAGTTAGTAATACCAAAGTAATACTTACGTTAAGTACTTTTTATCCCCGAAATTCAAAGAGCCACGGGATTTTTGAAAAACCTAAATCCTCGCATAAGAAGCAGCGGACATCATGATGATTAACTCATCGCCGGCTCACTACTGAGCACGGGTCTTCTCTTAGAATGAGAGAGAGTTTGTCGAAGTACCTACCTACGGATTGACAGACTTCAGAGTTCACTTGTGAAGACATTATGGAGAACTCTCAGAAATGCAAGTTTCCTCACGATGATTTTCTTCACCGTTAAAGCCGTGATACTTATTACTTATATATTTTTTATTTGCTTAAAACGCACACAGTTCTTCGAAAAGTGGGAGGCGCGTGCTCGGGACCCATCGAACGACCTATCACGGCTCTTTTTGTTTAGGGTATCATTTAAGTACCTATTAATGCGCAATCACGTAAGTATTTATATAGGTAGGTACGTATATTGATGTAAGAGCGAAGTGAGCTGGCGATACGCACGGCTGACCCAGTACTCTGCGTCGGTGCACTGGTGCCGCAGGACGCCGCACACCGACTCGAAGATTAAGGCGCCTGTGCACACCAGATCCGGCCTGCCAAGTGACAACACAACTATAATAACATACATAACAATTTATTATTTAAGTAGTTCTTGTTTTCACGAGTAGGCGTGGCTCAAGTAAGTACTACAGTGCGGCAAGGCTCTCTTGGCACTTGAATGACATTGACAGGGGGGCGCTGTTGGAGAACAAAGGCTTACAATATTCAAACAACAACAAAGGGGACACTTGACGGCAACGTTAGTTCCGATTTTTGCCACGCAGCCTCGTCGTACTGGTGGACCAGAATCTCATATGATAAATATTGAAGTGGGATTACAAACTTTTTTTTGAAATGGCGAGCAAACGAGCAGGCGAATGCGTTGCCTTGCCGGCTTTGCAGGAATTTATTGATCAGGATAGTGGGAATACCCAATCCACCGCTGGAGGGAGTTTGGTTCCACAGTTTGTCCAGCGGTGGGACTCACTTGATGACCTCCCAGCAGTTGAGCAACTCGCGCACACAGTTGGAGATGTTGAAACTGCCGCGATGCACCTGCGGGAAGGTGAGTGGTACGAAGTTCTTCGTCACATCTTCGGCGTATTGGCCACTCACGAGGCTGCCCTCTATTGAACAAGATAAAGTTAAACAACACTAAAACTCGCACGCAACACTCGCTCAACACACATGTTACACACGAGCCACCAACGCGAAAATCAAAGAGTTCCCACGGGATTTTTAAAAACCTAAATCCACGCGGACGAAGTCACGGGAAGTGATGGGAAGTGGTGAAATTAAATTGGATACATATGTAAGTACCTATAGTACACAACAGGTCGAGATGGTAATCGTGGAGGGAACGCACCGCCTCATACTCCGATATACAATATCTTACCGTAAAGGAAATATATTCCTACAAGTGCTTGGAAACCGAAGAGGATTTTCATTTTATGTTTCAAAATAACAATAGACTCACAAAACCAGCTAGATGAGTGGCTAGCTAGATTAATGAAGAAGTGCCATAAGAATCTGCGAATTCCATCAGACATGGAACAATGGACAATTAAAAAACATAATGAAACTGTAGTTACCTACTTTATATGTGGGTACTAGTTTACTAAGTGCCTGTAATGCATCCGAAATGATCCGAACTAATAATTTTGATTTTAATTTCATTTTATTGGTTTGCCAACAGATAAACACAGAGAAAAAAACCGGCCAAGTGCGAGTCAGGCTCGCGAGGGTTCCGTACTACAGTCGTATTTTTTCGACATTTTGCACGATAATTCAAAAACATAAATAAAAAAAATTAACCCTTTGGACTTCACTGAAGTCGACTGCAGCACTGGTCGTCCGCTACGGGCGCTCTGAAGGAATGTGGATGCCAATTGCCAGCAATATGAATAACAATTGATACATATTATCTACAGGTCAGTGGGACAAACAAATCTCAAAAGCCGGCACCGCATGAAAATAAATAAATAGATTTTTTGATTTTGATTTTGAAATGACAAAATATTCAGAAAATACCTAATTTTCGTGTTTCGTTCACCGTGAACGTGGTCAACGAAACACGAAATTTAATTTGAATTTGGCGCCAATATTGCCTGTCATTAACCAAACCATAGATTCAGTCTCGTTTTACGTTTAGAAACTAAACCAACTACATGGAGGCTACATCATCATGACGAGATCGTGATACAGTTAAAAAAAAAGAGAGAGTATACAGAAATTGCTAAAATAAATTATATTATTGATTTGTCACTTTTTTCTTAAATTATTATTTATTTTTACACATAGCAATACAAGGACTATCTGTAATTATCTATGTCATAATATGTACTCTGTGGTCTATGTCTATGAGCTGTCAATTTTATTTTTTACGCTGGCAGCCCCATTGTAGAACTGCCGCGCGTGCTATCACATCTCATTTTTACGAAATAATTTTTTTGATTTATTCGTTCCAAATTTTGGATGTCTGAGACGAAAAAAGTGCAGTGAAAATGACATTGATAAATTGGTAGAGAGCAAAATTCCAGAGGCCTAGTCGTATTTGTGTTTTTTTTGTGATAAGTGTAGTATTCTGTGAGTATTATGAACTTTGAGGACTATGAAACCCTTCCGACCCAAAGCTCCATCACACACATGACCGCCGGAGCGATCGCGGGGGTCATGGAGCATTGCGTAATGTACCCACTGGACTCCGTGAAGGTAAGCGGTTAGGAGCTGGGGCCACTTTTCTGTGGCCACTTTTCGCAGACTGACAACCTAACCTAGACACCAGACCGATCGGCTGTCTTGTTACGCCACCAGACTGCAGTTATATAAAAACCTTTCTACACCTATTTCACAACTGAACGATTTCTTTTCAGTTTCCGATGTTATTAGAACATCCTGATATACCTATAATTTACATAAATTACCACATCTTTACGGTATGTTTCAAAAATGTTGAGGTATATTTGGATAGTATGATCGCTCGATAAGAACTATTTGTATTACAATCATGATTTAATCTTATTGGAAAACATGTCACAGTTTCTATACTAAATAATTTATTGTGAACTATGTTCAAAAACTTTATTTAACAAACATCAATATGTGTGTCAAATGAAAGTTTCCAACTAAACTATAGTAAATAAATAATTAAATATATTTTTCCTGTTTTTCCTTCAAATCTGTTTGCATATACTATGGTTAAACATATTACAGGTTATGTAGATGTATTTGTTGTTGTTGTTGAAGGATCTCAGTATGACCTTGTGACAAAATTGATGTTTTATCAATGAACTCAACATTCTATTTATAAACTAGACCAAATCAGATGGATTCAAAACATATTTTGCAGTGTTTTGTGTGAGAATTTATTTGTTGTTTTCAAATTGACTGTGACTGGGATGTTACAGATGTTTAAAATTATTTTAGGTTATGTTATTCTACCTTTTGTAGGCAGACTATGTATTTAAACTAAGAAGAGCACTGTTATATCAAAATGTTATATCAAACAACCATTGGTTTGGGACGCCTTTTGAACCGGCCGGTAGATACTTTTGTAGTAGAATGCCTTGAATTTAGTTAAAAGATAGTGTACACTAGAATTAGCTGCACTGTGAAAAGTATGGCACCGGTTTTTATACTTGTTGTTGATATCTTTATTCAGGAAAGTGTATGATTACATTAATTATTGTTAATTATGTTTTGTTATTATTATGCTAATCAAATTGCTGAATTTTTTTCCTCACAGTTAATCCTAATTACAAATTTAATAATCCTAATTGGACAATTAACAGCTGTGCTTACACTTTATGTACATATTTTGATTTATTTGATTTATAAGCCTGACATGGGCCTCTCATGTACACAGGGTATGGCTAGTCTTAGTGCAAAAATCTGGCCAAGTGTGAGTCAGACTCGCACATTGAGGGTTCCTACTACAGTCGGATTTTATCAATATTTTGCACAATAAATCAAAAATTATTATGCCTAAAAATAAACAAAAATCTGTTTAAGAATGTACAAGTAAAGGCCTTTCATATGTTACCCCACTTGGTATAGTAATCTACTTTAAAAGTTGAAGGTAGCAATATTTGTTCATGAACACATTTTAATTTTTTCTTGTGATGTAGCCACAAATTCACGGTTTTCAGATTTTTCCCTTCATGTCTGCTATAAGACATACCTTTCTATCAAATTTCACGATTCTAGGTCAACGGGACGTACCCTATAGGTTTCTTGACAGACAGACAGCCAACAAAGTGATCCTATAAAGGTTCCATTTTTCCTTTTGAGGTATGGAACCCTAAAAACACAGGACAGGAAAAGCCTGATTATAATATTAAGCTATGAATTTTTCTGATTTGAGATACTGTTACATTTTAATAAACTGTTAGGGTTAATGAATTAAAAATGACTTAAAAATATATTTTATTGTACATCACATTTAAGTGAAAATATGCCAGCATAGACTAACAAAAAAAGATAGATGGAAATTGTTAAATGATGACTTTTAATTTATGATGATTTTTTAGTTAAATCTGTGGTGTGTATGACACTCATGATAAGAGATTTCTATATGAGTATATAGTCCTGTTTGCTGCCCTTTTGCCAGCAAGCCTGGGTCTTGAAAGCAGTATCACAGTCATCAGCACCCTTCTGTGTTCCACACCCTCGCATGGTGTCAGCATGTTTCTGTAGTTCTGGAGGCAGCACAGCAATCACTGCTTCAACGTCCACCTCACCGTCTGACATCATTCCAGCAGTCTCCATCACACACTTTATGTAGCACTTGAGTTTACCATCGGGCATCAAATCTGCACCACTGTTTACCTTAAATAATAAAGTACAAATTAAAATCTAAATATACAAAAGGAAAAGGTGACTGACTGACTGACTGATCTATCAACGCACAGCTCAAAGTACTGGACGGATCGGGCTGAAATTTGGCATGCAGGTAGCTATTATGACGTAGGCATCAGCTAAGAATGGATTTTTGAAAATTCAACTTTTAAACCACGTTTAAAACGTTTAAAATTTGTGTAGTACACGCACGATGATGCGGGCATAAGCTAGTTTGTGATATGGATAGAATCTCAACCATCCTGGCTTTGTGACATATGTGATTTCTGAAAAATGGAAACCCCATCTTAGTAGGGCTCCATCCATGTCAATCAAGGTCCACAATTATAATAAAAAACTCAAATTTCTAGACATTTTGAGTTGTACGGCACGCACCTCTAACTTTTCTGAGTTATGTGCATTTTAAGCAATAAAATATTACTTGCTTTAACGGTGAAAGAAAACATCGTGAGGAAAGCTGCATGCGTGACAGTTCTCCATAATGTTTTCAAATGTGTGAAAGCTGTCAATTCACACTTGGCGAGCGTAGTAGACTATGGTCAAGTCCTTCTCATTCTGAGGGAAGACCCGTGCGGTCGGTAGTGAGGCTGGCGATGGGTTGATGATGATGACGATGAATCCCTTATCTAAGATCATTAAAAAATCACTCTTTTTCTCTCTATTTGGATATTTGGCATGGAATACTCATAACAAGTCCCACTGTTTACCTTGTCTATTAATCCCACATCAACTCCTGACTCCTCAACGCAATTATCTCTCAACATTTTGGCCAGCTCAGCCATTTCTCCGTCCAAGGCTGAAACTCCCAATATAAAACATAGTAGCCCCACAAAATATAAAGATAACTTTGTATCCATCTTATAAGTTATAGCACCAGTTAAATCTCCGGTTAAACGTTAACTAATGAGCTAGGTTTAACTAATACCGTTTTATATAGCCTTTGTTAATGTCACTGATGTGATTAATGAGGAGGGTGTGTTCTGATATGTAGCTGGATTACAGCTTCCAGTTAATGTTAAAAAAATATTGTTGGTTAAGTGCATAGACTAAAGGTAAAAGACAGATGGAGCCAGAGATTTTAGTAAAAACTAGCTGATGCTCGCGACTTCGTTCACACGTGGACTACACAAATTTCAAACCCCTATTTCACCCCCTTAGGGGTTGAATTTTTAAAAATCCTTACTTAGCGCATGCCTACATTATAATAGCTAATCTGCATGCCAAATTTCAGCCTGATCCGTCCAGTTATTTGAGCTGTGCATTGATAGATATTTCAGTCAGTCAGTCGCCTTTTATATATTTAGATGAAGCCAGTTGTTCCTATAATCCTATATCATTTACATAGTGCGTTAACATTGTTAAAGTTATCAGTAACTTTTTAATAATTGATTTCTTCAGATGTGTTCAAAGTTAAAGTTATTGGAACCCTCGTAGCTTTAGTTTTAAGTTTACGTAATTAATTTTCACCACTATAATCTTACAAATCTAACATTTTTGACTATCAATAAGAATAACATGTTACCTATTCTGAACAAATCATTTGACTTTGACTTTGTGTTTATTAAACGACCTCCCGTCATGCAGTCTATACATTATATCTATAAGGAAAAGCTGACTGACTGACTGATTTGTCAACGCACAGCTCAAACTACTGGATGGATCAGGCTGAAATTGGGCATGCAGATAGCTATTATGACTTAGACATCCGCTAAGAAAGGATTTTTGAAAAATCAACCCCTAAGGGGGTAAAATAGGAGCTTGAAATTTGTATAGTCCACGCGGACGAAGTCGCGGGAATAAGCTAGTGCTTAATAATTTGATTAAAAGTGTAATCTTAATATTTTTTTAAACAGTACATTAATCCTCGTCGTAATCGTCTAAGAGATTATACACAATGTTTATTTCTCATGTAACATGTTATTTGGTATTAAATAATATAAACCCAGAGTCCTCTACAGAAGTCAAATGTATGAAATGTATTGAACTTTGACACATACAACTAGCTTCACTTCTTTTCTTATGTTAAGGTTCTATCTATCATTTATTCCTTTAGTCTATTTTTACCAGTATGTTCCAAATTATACCCTCACAAGTTGATTATTAAAAAAATGTCAGTTGAATGTTGTTTAAGCTAATAGCAGACTATTTTTTTTTCAGTGTGTAATTATTGTTGTGTCATTGTAAAAAATTACATGCACTTGAATAGTGTGTTTTCGTCTAAAATTGTTGGGTTGTTTGTCAAGTCCATTTGATTTGACCTTGAAACGTTTTTTCATTTGATTATGTAGTTAGTATCCTAATGTTATATTTTTGATCAAAAATTGTTTCTAAAGGTTTTTGACTAAAGGCCGGTCCAGACTGTTGTACCGGCGCGGCGGTTTCCAACAGGGAATTTTTGTTGCTATCAAGTGGTTACACTGGGAGGGCTTGTTTACAACAGTCTGGCTCGGCCTTAAACAGGCATAGGCTTAACACACCAAAGTACCTTAAGTGACGATGCAGCCTAAGGTGTAGCGCACTCACCTAGAGATGCCTGCCTATTCACTCTTCTTTTGAATGTCCCAATATGTTGCTGGAGAAAACGAAAAGGATCTGTAAGGTAGTATTAAGCCGTGATGGAGCTAAGGAGCTGTTTTGTTTATTGCAGACGCGGATGCAGTCGCTGCGCTCGGCGCACAACGGCAGCATCGCAGAGACCTTTCGCTACATGGTGCAGCGCGAGGGACTACTCAGGTACCCACACCCTTCATACCGACACTCAACCCATCCGCGCCGGCCCAAAACTGACCATGGAATTCCTCTCAGAATGCGAATGTAAACTGGGCTTCCCTATAGTGCACATTAAATAAATAAATAATCATTTATTTGGGACCATAGCGCGCCGTTCACATTACAAAACACAACAACACCAAACAAACGAAAAAAATACAGAAAAAAAACATGAAGACAAAAAGATCACAAATACTAATACGTACCGGCTTTCCACGTATTTCAACCGAGAAAACCACCGCCATTACGTAGCTGTACGACTGCACATCCGGTCCTCAGATTCCCTCATCCAGCCGCTTCCCGCCGCAATCTTAATATCGTCCGTCCATCGTGATCTATCACGTTCACGTGCCACACGCTACGCTTACTACGCGGTGTCCACTCTAACTTTTCGGCTCTACCATTGCTGCTGGCTGATGGTTTGGGCTATGTTAGTGACATTGGTTTCGCTTATTCCGTTAATCCACCCTGGGGTGTATACTCGAAAACGTGTGTCTGTCGTCCACCCCCACTCCACCCTGGACTAAAAAAATAAGGCTTATTCCGTTTATACACCAGACACCCTAGGGTGTACCTTTACACGAAAAAGTCTGTCCGTCTGTCCATCCCAGACTAAAAAATAAGGCTTACTCCGTTTATCCTCCCTAAAATAGTCGCCCTAGAGTGTATACTCAAGAACGTGTGTAAGTCATCCACCCCAGATTAAAAAATAAGGCTTATTCCGTTTATTCATCAGTACTCTTATTGTAAATGCGAAAGTGTGTTTGTTTGTTGGTTTGCCCTTCAATCACGTCGCAACGATGCAACGGATTGGCGTGATTTTTTGCATGGGTATAGATAAAGACCTGGAGAGTGACTTTTTATCCCGAAAAATCAAAGAGTTCCCACGGAATTTTTAAAAAACCTAATTCCACGAGGACGAACTCGCGGGCATCAGCTTGTTCTAAAATATACACAGAGTAAACCGAGGGTATCCTAGGGTGTATACTCGGAAACGTGTGTCCGTTTGTCCACCCCGGACTAAACAGTAACATAAAATTCACCTTCCGGGGTGGATAACCGGAATAACTCTTGATTCTCTTGATGATTTCCTCATTTCGGATATTATCCTGCACTGAAACTCCTAACATACTCGTAGTTTGCTAAGCGACTAAGCGCATTGCAACGCCTAGATTAAATTAGGAAAGTGAAAGTAGGCGAGTTGGCACGGGGACTCTCGGCTAAAATAAGGAATAGTTGATGACGTCATATCTCCTCATTGCTGTAAGGCGTCTATTAGACGATAGGTTTTACTACAATCACTGCTGGGATTGACGGATAGCCTACTGGCTTTCTTTCTTCTATCTAGACGGGTTTCCGCACTTAAACGTTGCTTCCCTCCCCACCGGAGTCGTCACTCCAACCATCTGAACTCCCTTCAGAAGCCAAGTAGACTGCCCAGGTTGCTGAGGGGGGAAAAAGAAATCTACCGGCTAATATAATGTTTCACCCTCATGCTCGTGGGTGCCTGGTGTACTTCAATCTTTTTTCCACGCACATGCATACTGTGGAATCAACTCCCTTCAGTGGTATTCCCACTAAAATACAACATTGAGTTATTCAAGGGGCGCGGCGGATCAACAAATTCGTGTAAAGCCGGCAATGCATTGGCAGTTCCTCTGGTGCTGCAAATGTTCATAGGCGGCGGTAAACATCTGTTGACCCCACCTGCTCGTTTGCTCGCTATTGTTTTAAAAAAAAAGAGTATAACCTAACGTCTAAAGAGCGCCTAAGAGTTAGGTCATAACTGTATCTCATTGGGTCTTTCCCGACAGATGCATGTAGGTAGGTAGGTAGGTATAAAACATCTTCGTTACGCCCATTGAATGAATAAGATTCGTGCTCGCATCAAGGTTATATCTATGATGACAATGTTAAGAGGATCGTCTAGTTGTAAATTTTCTTATAAAAAGCGACAACACTTTTCTTCCCGTAATTAGTCCAATTTTAATACTTTTTAGAAATTTTGTAGATATAATGAAGAACTATGCTCGTACGTTTTAATTTTTAAGAAATATTGCTTATGTTAAAAGTAAAGCTACGAGGGTTCCAAACGCGCCCAGGTCTAAGCATGTGGATTGTGCAAAGACTGTCCAACGGGTGAGATGAGAGTTCCGAGCCCTAAACCGCTGAAGTAACGAACGGTCAGCGTCTTTGGCAGTGGCAGATTTGCCCTAAGGCCCAGTAGTCTTTGGTGATGTTTCTCAATAGTTTTTATTTTAATGGCATCTGCTGTTAAACATCTCCCTGTTATCAGTCTTACTGCTGCTGCTATCACATATCAAAGTATCACCGTACGTGCGGCGATACGAAATCACTAGCATCGTAATTCATAATGCGGGCTACTTACTGTTTATAACCTCTTGAAACGTTTTTGGGCTTATTCTATTTATCCACCTTATCTAGGGTTTATTTAGGTATACTCGGAAACGTGTCCGGGATTTAAGCGAACACTATAAAATTATTGGACTTGTTCCGTATATCCACCCTCAGTCACCCTTGGTGTGTATTCGGAAATCTATCCACCCCGCAATAAAAATAAATTATACAAATTCGACGTTCGGGGTTTAAGCGATTGGTGGACTCAAAAGTCACGTAATGAAGATAATGTGCGGAATGAGGGTACCAAACGGGCGTGGGCCGACTTTTATGCTAAGCAACTGCCTAAGCGTGGCGATCAGGGGTGTCCGGCTACTAGGCGTCTATGCATATCTCTGACATAAATCTATCTCGTTTTAACTGTGTCTCAAGTATGAGCGAAGTCAAAGCACGCTCGAGCTTTATAGATCTTGGCCTAAAGGTGGAAAAAACGCGACTTGCGAGATATCTTTCGGACGTCCGAGCGCTCAAGGTTACGTCCGATAGTTTGCACAATTCAGTGTAGTATGTACACAGACCACCACCTATAGACACCTAATAGCCGGACACCTCCGATCGCCACGCTTAGGCAGTTGATTAGCATAAGAGTCGGCCCACGCCCGTTCGGTACCCTCAATCCGCACATTGCATTGTCTTGATTACGTGACTTGAGTCCACCAATCGCAACAAAGCATAAACCCCTGTCCCCCGCCAATATTTTACGATTTTGTTTTCATGCAAAACCTTGTATATGCGTACTCTTGAGAGTTGAGGTTGAATTCTCTGTGAGTACCTATGTATTATACAGATACCTATGTGTATAAGTCGCGACTGTCAGCCGCGTTCAATAATTTTTTTCCGCCTTTAGACTTGGTACGCGAGAGAGTGATCGTCATTCGTCATATCAAGAGGTTTTATAGGAATTAATTTGAGTGCAACAAATTACCTTGTATGTAATTCCATGTGTAAATACATGTAATGCGACGGAAACAGCCATTTAACTCGCGACATGTGCATATCTATTTGTTTGTCTCAGCCTTCTTAAATACTCTAATACCTACCTATCTCGAAACGGGTAATTACTTGCATTGGAGTCTACATCATACTGACCGACTAGCTTATTGCCCGCGACTTCGTCCGCGTGGACTACACAAATTTTCAAACCCCTATTTTACCCTTAGGGGTTAAATTTTCAAAAATCCTTAGTGGATGTCTACGTCATAATAGCTATCTTCATGTCAAAAGAGTTCGACGTTCGAACATTTTTGTATGGAACCTGGCGTGTTTACAAGTCTGCCCATTTTGAAAAAAAGCTCGTTTCGGTGGCTAGTGATAAAATCCATACTTATATTATAAATGCGAAAGTGTGTTTGTCTGTCTGTCTGTCTGTCCTTCTATCTGTCTGTCTGCTAGCCTTCAATATCGTTCAACCGATTTTCACGAAATTTAGTACAGTGATAGCTTGCATCTCGGGGAAGGACATACCTACTAGGCTACTTTTTGTCCTGGAAAACTAAAGAGTTCGCACGGGATTTTTAAAAACCTAAATCCACGCGGACGAAGTCGCGGGCATCACTTAGTATAATAAATAATATGTCAATCGACGGAGTAAGTGATTACAATCAGAAAGCAGTAATCTTCAATTACTTTATATCATTATCAGTAGTTATTAAAACGGGCTCAACACATTGATTGGTTAACAATAGCCGCGGCCTTGTGGGACAAATAATCACAACTTAAATGGGCTATCGATATCACTAGCAAATAGTATAGCAGTGGGAGTATAAGAATTTTTCGTAGGATTCGTCACACTTTAGGGTAAGCCTGCACTGCGAAATTTCACCGCGCGGTTTTTTCCGCATAATTCTCTGACATGCATATTGTATGAAGCTGTTCGCGCGTATTTTTTTGCGAGTGCGTGCGGCCTCATGCAAATTCCATATGTCACAGGATTGATATTTGGATATTTTTCCTGGATAAAAAGTTGTTTCGGATAATCTGCGGATAAATTCGCGCGGTAAAAATTCCATGTCACAGAATTCTCCAAAAAAATTGTGGGATGAAATTTTGCAGTGCGGGCTTACTCTATTGTACAGAGCTATATCTCTCACGTAAATCTGTCTCGTTTTAACTCAGTCTTAAGTCTTAGCAAAGTCAAAGTGCGCTCTATAGATCTCAGCCTAGACTTAGAGTAAGCCCGCACAGCAGGCAATGGGGCCGATTCTCTTGTACAAAATCTCTAAACTAAACTCAATTAACAGGTCTAAATCTAGTGCCATCCCTTTCCGCAAGCAACATTATGGGGATAGCAATAGATTTAGGCGTGACATTTTAGTTTAGTTTAGAGATTGTGTACAATGGAATTAATTAGCCACAGTGTTCGAAGTCCTAATTGGAGAGAGAGTCACCGGATTTTCAGGATTCCTTGAGTTTTGAACGAATCTTATTTAAAGTAAAATGTTCACCAATAGGTACATTAAGTATCTTTTGGAAAACACATCTTTAAATGTATGGCCTTCGTGAAGCACCTGTACACATTAGTGACAAAGTAAATAGAAATATGGAAAGAGAATTATTTAGTCTGCATAGAGTAAATAGGTTAATATCTCAAATATTATTTCAAGTGCGCTGTTATGGTGTTTTCTGAAATTATTATAATTGAAAAAAGTTAACATAGCGCTCTCTCTGTTACGTAGTCCCATACAAATGATAGAGACAAAAATCTCAGTAGGGTTAATTTACCATTTTGAGTAACCAAACAATCACAAACATGTATTCAAAAACATTAGAAATTCGTTTCGTTTGTGATTGTTTGGTGACACAAAACGGTTAATGGTACAGAGATAGCTTGCATCCCGGAGAAGGACATATCCAATTTTTTATCCCGGAAAATTAAAGAGTTCCCACGGGATATTTAAAAACCTAAATCGACGCGGACGAAGTCGCGGGCATCAGCTAGTTATAAATATTTATTAGAAGTTTAAACCATTTTTGACAATAACTCTTGATAGTGAATTGTAAGTGATGCTCCATTGAAGCGATAAGAGTAACCTGTTAACGGTGAACTGATAAGCTGATAACGGCAAGGCTCGGCGAGTAGCGACTGACTATCTCACAGAGATTGCGTCACTATAGTAGTTTATGTAAATACAAATAGACCGAATTTTTGTTCTATTCTAAGTAATACTTGATAGGGCATTTGTGCACTCGACAGAGACAACGCTCTACGAAACCGCTATCTCTTTCTAAAGGTCGATGTACAATATTTCCTGTCGGGTACTGTAAAGCGCAATACACATTGAGCCCGCCGGGCCGCCGACATATGTCGGCAACTTTTTGTCGGCGGTCTAGTTGGCGGCTTCACTTATTACAAGTCGGAAAATTTGGTCGGCGGCATGTCGGCATTTATTTGGCAGTCAGTGATTGCCGCGTATCGATGCCGGGCAACTGAGCGCAGGCGTACCCAAGCCGCCAACATGTCGGCGGGTAACACGCGCGGGCGCATGTTGCCGACATGATTCTTTTCATACAGGCCGCCGGGTTGTGTCGCCGGGCTTTGTCGGCGGCCCGCGGCGGGCTCAATGTGTATTGCGTTTAATATAAACACAAGTGTTAGTACTAAGTACAAACTGTAACTACTAAGTAGCCAGCGGTTCTATTGCTCGGGTGCGTGTGAACGAACTGATCGAGTAATGAGCAAATAATAAATAGTCTTAGTAAATATTATGTCTAACTATAAACTGGACCGATATGGGCCGGCCCATGGTGGTCCAGCTGATGCGCCTCTGACACACGTCATGACGTTGTATAGAAGCAGGCGTTACTGAGGAAACCTGCATGCCTGAGATATTACCATAATGTACTAAGGCGTGTGAAGTCTGCCAATCTGCCCATAGCCAGCGTGGTATACTTTGGCCAAAACCCTTCTGTTTCTCACTCTGAGAGGAGACCCGTGCTCTGTAGTGAGCCGGCGATGGGTTGATCATGATGATGATGATGAAAGTTAAAGTGGGCCCTAACGATTTTAGCCTAGCCCTAACGAGTTCTGATGCCAAATATCATAAAATTGTAGTTTCTGTTAAAAAATAATGAGCACATTTGATAACCCGTGGCATATTATGACTGACATGAATTGTATACGATTACATATTAAATAGATAGGTAGGTGGTAATGCAAGTATGCTGATTATGTATTAATTGAATCGTTTGTACGTACATACGTTGTACATTATACATACAAGTAATAAGTATGTATCGCGTGACGCATTGTATTGTACTTAATAATAAATGAACCTTTAATTGTTGAGGAAATTACTTCGATTAAAATAATCTAATTGAATAAAAAAACTTTGACAGTCCTTTTTAGGGTTCCGTACCTCAAAAGGAAAACCGGAACACTTATAGGATCACTTTGTTGTCTGTCTGTCTGTCAAGAAACCTACAGGGTACTTCCCGTTGACCTAGAATCATGAAATTTGGCAGGTAGGTAGATCTTATAGCTGACATTTGGGGAAAAATCTGAAAACCGTGAGTTTAGGGTTAGATCACACAAATAAAATTAAATTGTGGTCATGAACTAATAATTAGTATTTTCAACTTTCGAAGTGAGTGACTATATCAAGTGAGGTATCATATGAAAGGTCTTCATCTGTACATTCTAAAACAGATTTTTATTTATTTTTATGCATCATAGTTTTTGAATTATCGTGCAAAATGTCGAAAAAATAGGACTGTAGTACGGAACCCTCATTGCGCGAGCCTGACTCGCACTTGACCGGTTTTTTTTAGACATAACCACAGTTGACGGACAGACACGAGTCTATAACAAATTACAATAGCAGCGATATCTCGTGCGGCAATTTTTTAAAGTCGGTTAAAAAAGAGTCTATGTTACTCCTTGGTTGTTTCTCTACTTGTCTGTAAAAGTCCCGTCAAAATAGGTTCATCCGTTCCGATGATTACCCCGTTCAAACTGACAGATAGACGAAATTTTTAAAAACGTTTGATTCAGTTATTTATGGTACAGTTCAAATAACCATATATGAGCTTAATATGAGGTAGTTATTTCGAAATTGCAGACAGACACTTCAATTTTATTTATTAGTATATAGATATATACAGATTATTACATTTCCATTATTGATATTGTAATAGGTAAATAATTATCCATACTAATATGTAGTCTGTTTGGCTGTCTGTTAATCTGTCTGCTAGCCTTTCACGGCCCAGCCGTTCAACCGATTTCGACGTTTGGTACAGAGATAGCTTGCATCCCGAGGAAGGACATATTGGACATAGGCTACTTTTATCCCGAAAAATCAAATAGTTCAATAGTGGTCTAAATATATAAAAGGAAAGGTGACTGACTGACTGATCTATCAACGCACACCTCAAACTACTGGACGGATCGGGCTGAACTTTGGCATGAGGCTACTTTTATCCCGAAAAATCAAATAGTTCAATAGCAGTCTAAATATATAAAAGGAAAAGGTGACTGACTGACTGATCTATCAACGCACAGCTCAAACTACTGGACGGATCGGGCTGAACTTTGGCATGCAGACAGCTATTATGACGTAGGCATCCGCCAAATATTTTTGAAAATTCAACCGCTAAGGGGGTGAAATAGGGGTTTGAAATTTGTGTAGTCCACGCGGACGAAGTCGCGAGCATAAGCCAGTTACCAGTAGCAGTAGCTAGTTACCTATAAAGTTCCAATAACCTATAACCTTTGTATCTCTCTCTCCGCTCGTTCCTTCATTGCTGAAGATCGTGGTCCTGGCAAACTGCCCTCGAATGGCTTATCTGTTTCCATCGGCTTCTGTCGGTGGCCATTTTTACAATGTGATGAAATCCACATCTGCTGGACTCCTTTAGCTGGTCGGACCACCTAGTTGGTGAGCGGCCTCTCGGTCTTTTGCCCTCAGTGTTGCCCGTCACTATGAGCTTTTCTAAGCTGTCGTCCCCCCGCCGTATGATGTGGCCGAAATATGAGAGTAATCGTTGGTAACATATGGAGGAGAGTCGAGCAGTGATTCCGAGTTGCGAAAGGATAGACACGTTTGTGCGCTTGGCAGTCCACGGAATCCGTAGCATCCGCCTCCAGCACCACATTTCAAACGCGTCTATTCTTTGCCTTTCTCTTGCTTTGATAGTATACCTATGTATAGTTGAGAGTGATCTCAACATCACGTGTGCATGTGAATGCATATGATGCATGAATACTGATTGCGCGGAAGTAGGTATTTACTGTTTGTTCCATTATGTGCGAGTGGTGTGGTGTGCCGTGTGGCAGCCGGCCCGATCTCGGCTCCCGGGGGACCCTACTCTCTATTAATTAATTATTTAGCTCATTATTCATATCAGAACCTGTGATAGCCTTGGGGTTAGGACGTCCGCCTTCTAATCGGACGTCGGGGGTTCGATCCCGGGCACGCACCTCTAACTTTTCGGAGTTGTGTGCGTTTTAATGAATTATATACCATTTGCTTTAACGGTGAAATAGAAATAGAAATAGAAATAGTTTTTTATTTGCCAGAATGTGGTACAATTTGGTCTTAAATCTATTTTGAGCCCTTGACATTCAACCAATAATTTGGTGTGCAACTTATTATAGTAACTACATTATCATAGAATAATAAAGTGTGAAAATTAACAATCAATAATCTACTTAACTTATTTATATTTAAATGTATCTATCTAGAAAGTACCTAATGTTAACAATATGATTTTATTCAAATATAAAAAACCCCTGTCAAGTCAATAATAATTATTAAAAAAAAAGAAGTATACATGTTCATCAGTTAAAAAAATAGAAATAACAATCTTAGAATAACACCACAATACTTAAGGTCATATCCATATCAATGAGTCAGTCATATCAATCATAAATTATTAAATATAAACATTTTATCCGCCTCTTTAAAATTAAAAAAAAAGTCACTTATAAGGTTTTAGATACTCCTTAATTGAATAGTAGCATTTCTCTAATAACCATTTATTTAAGAATGATTTAAGTGAAGGCAGTGACATTACTTTAACATGGGGAGGAAGCTGGTTAAATATGGTTATTGCCATGCAATATGAATTATTTTGAAATAAGCATAATTTTATGTGAGGCAGTATCAATCTGTCTTTGTGTCTTGTTCGTTTTCCAAGTTCATCTCCATGTCTGGTGAAAAGATCAGGGTTCTTTTTTACAAAAATGCACATTTCCTTTATATAAATACAAGGCAAAGGGAGTATGTTAAGGGACTTAAACAAGGGTTTGCAACTATCCATATAATGTGCACCGCATATTGCCCGTATACACTTTTTTTGTACTCTGAATGCTCTGTCTATGTCAACTGAGTTGCCCCAAATTATCAAACCGTCCGTGAAGGAAAATATCTTGAAGAAACCTACATGCCTGAGAGTTCTCCATAATGTTCTCAAAGGTGTGTGAAGTCTACCAATCCGCACTTGGCCAGCGTGGTCTCTGCATGCCCAAACTTCAGTCCGATCCGAACAGTGGTTTGAGCTGTGCGTTGATAGACTAGTCAGGCAGTTAGCTTTTCCTTTTATATTTATAGACTACTAGAGGATGCCCGCGACTTCATCCGCGTAGATTTAGATTTTTAAAAATCCCGTGGGAACTCTTTGATTTTCTGGAATAAATGTCCTTCCCTGGGACGTAAGCTAACTCTGTACCAAATTTCTTCTAAAACCACTTAAACTGCTGGGCCGTGAAAAGCTAGCAGATATACACACAGATACACTTTCGCATTTAATAATATTAGTATGGATGTAGAGATTAAGCTTTTGGTTCATGTATGCAACCGTAGGCAATGTAACTAGAAAACATCAGCCACATAGTGGTGATGCGTGTACGAATTCCAAGTATGGTCTGGCGCTGAGCACAGAGCGCAGCGCGTGTCGGTGCGGTGCAGAGCGCAGCGCGTGTCGACGCACGGTCAAGGTCGACCTCGGCAACAATCGATACGATCTATGGGCATTCCCAGAACTACCAACGAGAAATGCCTGCGATTCCTAAAGGCTCTACATACCGACGTTACGACCGTATATATCTATAACCTTGAATGACCAGAATGTTCAGGGTTGATCTTGATGGTGATGTCATACGCCTGCTTCGCTGGTCTAATGGCAAGCTTGTTTGTTGTCCAACTGTCTGATCTCCCTCCGGTTGCGTCCGATTGCTGTCCCATCGAACTATCAACCCATCAAACTTCAAATTAAGAAAGTGAGAAAATTACATGTGTTTACGTAAGTACGCGGCAGAAAGTAATTTATCGGCCATTAGAATGACATTTCGGCTTTGTAGAGCGATGTCTCTGTCACTCATACCTATATGACGTTTTATCGGTGTCAACGACAGAGGCAATGCTCTACAAATCTGCTATCTCCTTCTAAAGGTCGATTTACTTTCTACCGCGTACTGTACTTCTTAGGACTTGGAACCATTCAGCTTCGTATCGACTTGACGAATCTTTACATAGTATAAAATAAAGTCGCTTCCCGCTGTCTGTATGTATGAACGCGTAGATCTTTTAAACTACGCAACGGATTTTAATCCGGTTTTCACAAATAGATAGAGTGATTCAAGAGGAAGGTTTATAGGTATAGTTTAAGTTTCAAAAAATTAGAGATCCCTAGGAAAATTGAAATCTCACTGACACCACATTAGTAGGTATCTAGTATCTACACTGCACCCATTCGAAGCCGGGGCGGGTCACTAGTGTTAAAATAATGCGGTTAACCAAGTGAAGATAAAAGAGCTTTGTTATACCTAAATAATAATAATTTAACAATACAAACTTGATAAACTGACCACTAATAGGTGCCTATTATTATTTATTTATATAAATAATGCAGATGCGATTGGAATGAATGTTTTTATTAATTGGAATGCAACTGACGTCATACGATCTATTGTTGTGGTTACCGTGACTTTAACCTCAGAACCAGAACTACTCAGAAGTTAGTAAGTTAGTGTGAATTATGCAAGTTATTACATATTTATCAACTTTATCATACTTCTTTGAATCTTCTGAGATCTTTAAATTGGGTAGGTACCTAAATTATTTAAATACTAGCTGATGCCCGCGACTTCGTCCGCGTAGATATAGGTTTTTAAAAATCCCGCTACTTTTATCCCGGTACTCTTTGATTTTCCGGGATAAAAGTAGCCTATATGACTCTCTGGTCTTTAACTATATATTATATCCACGCAAAAATCACGTTGATCCCCTCGCGCCTGTCTACCTCCTCCTCCGCCTCCTACACTCCTGTCCCTGCCGGATAGCCGCGGCCGTCGCCATTATTTTAATTTCGTGATATCTCCTTAGATATTATTCTAAATGAAATGCTACACAGGGCAATTATGGGCTAAATTCATTACTTGAGATGACAAATAATTTTATTTTGATAAGGATTAGTACTATGATAGTAAAAACACCTTCGAAAGTAAAGCTTTGACCACATTTTAAAATCATGAAAATGGTTATTGTGAGCACACCGTAAAAGATCCACCGAACATTGTTTTCGTGTAACTTTAACTATTAACGCAGCGCACGCCACGGAAGCTTACAGATGAGACGATTTTTTTCACATTATTGCAATTTTCGTAGAGATCTCTATTTTTTTGAAAATAAAATATAGCCTAGAAGTAATGTAATGTAATGTAATAGTAAAGTCAACATAGCGCAAATATAATTTTCATTACCTATTTAATATTTAAATATATGTATATAAAACGAAAAGGTGACTGACTGATCTATCAACGCACAACTCAAAGCACTGAACGGATCGGACTGAAATTGAGCATGCTTCAATCCCTAAGGGAGTAAAATAGTGGTTTAAAATTTGTGTAGTCCACGCGGACAATAAGCTAGTTTATGATAATGAATCGTCAATAACCAGTGAAAGTTATTGACGATTCGTTATCGATAGGAACAGACAGTGACGCACCAGTCGACAGCTAAACAAACATGTCAATCAGTCGTAACCTGTACATTGACTCCAGTTGCAGTACTGTGGTGGTGACGTCACGAGGTAAACATATCGGACACTGGGGCGGCCGTGTCGTAATATCCACGTTTTGTTTACGCTATCGCTAAACGGTAGATGATCTATTTGTATGTCAACTGATAGATATTATAGTCATAACATGCTTAGTGCACTCACTCGGACATGAGTCTTTCTTGACAGATCGAAGCTCAGAATACGTTTGTTCTGTAGTATTCTGAGGATCGAAGGATGATTAGTAACTTTTATTTGAAATTTTTAATTATAATTTGTCTAAGTCGTGCATGGAGTACAGCAGACATTTATGGGATGGTTCTGCCAAGTACCTATGCTACTAATATTATAAATGTGAAAGTGTGGATGTTTGGATGTTTGTTACTCAATCACGCAAAAACGGCTGAACGGATTTGGAGGAATGGAGATAGATTATACCCTTGGATTAACACATAGGCTACTTTTTATCCCGGAAAATCAAAGAGTTCCCGCGGGATTTTGAAAAATGTAAATCGGCGAAGTTGCGGGAATCAGCTATTAATGCATAAATTTTGAGAAAGGACTCGTCATATTATTTGCCCAATGTGTCAACTCTCAATTCAAAAGTATGAACAGTTGACACATAGAGCAAATATGGCGAGAACATTCTCAAAATTTACGCGTTACCAGCTTGATGTAATGAATTCGGTGGACCGTGCTCGTTGGTGACGAAGCGCTGGTCAATTCTAAACTTCAAAGTTTGGAACATCTGCATCGGCCCAAAGTTGCCTGTCTATCGGTATTCTACAGGATATATTTCGGCGAGTGAACCCAAGAACTTTTTGACCCGTCCTCTTAGATGATGCAGTCGCACAGGACTATGGCAGGTGTCCCAAACGTTGACACTACTAACATGACAACTCTTAAGTATAAGATTGTTACGGCTATACTCACGTATTTAGTCGACGTATCGCCGCACCGTCGCCCTCAACCGCGACGCGCAGCGAGCTGAGTCCCTGTAAGAAAGGACCCCGGATGGGTTCGAAACTAGTCGGGCTTACGTCGACTAAATACCGTGAGTGTAGCCGTAACAATCTATACTTATAATGGAAATCACACTCGGTAGTTTACCTCTCCGCTGCCTCCTTCTGCGTCATTACTTCCTCGCTGAAGGAGACCCTCGCTTTCCAACCCCTCCTCACTGTCCACCATGGATTTGGCCACGCGACGGGCAATTAGAGGTCCTGCCCCATAATTTCCACCCGCCCATGCCGGGCACTCAGCCAGCTAAACATTAACGTGTATAACGTTTGTATGTTCAGGCCTATCCGCGGCATGTCGGCGGTGGTGATGGGCGCGGGGCCGGCGCACGCGTGCTTCTTCGCGACCTACGAGCAGAGCAAGCACACGCTGTCGCAGCTCACCAGGCATCGGCACGACCACATCACACACGGTGCGTGACACACAAAAATTGAAACGACAATATCCAGAACGATAATAATTAGATGATGCCAGCGGCTTCGTCCTCGTGGTTTTAATTCCGTGATAGTGTGATCCGGTCATATTTGAATTAGATAAAAAATAAAATAAAAAAACCAACAAAACTCACCAGCAAAACTTTCCAAATTGACAAGGCTTAGGAGTTACCTTCCAGCATCAGGATTGAAGAGTTGGATCCAGAATTTTTTATGGGACCACCACGGAAACATCCTTTGATTAAAAAAAAATTCAAATCGGTCCAGAAACCTCGAAAAAATCGATGTCTCTCTATACATAAAAAAAATGGGCCGAATTGAGAACCACCTTTTTGAAAGTTGGTTAAAAAAATCAATAAGTTTAGTTTATTCGCAGATTACCCCCAAAATACTCGAGATTACAGGATGTCTTCTATCTACTCTTTTTTTGCTAATTTGATATTCTCCTTCAGTGCGGGTTACACACACCCAATAAATTATTACATGTTCAGGTTTCCTCATGAAGTTTCTTTCACTAAAGAACGCGTATTGTATTCCACTTAGCCTCAATTTGTGTGATCGTTATGCTCAAATCATTGGATGGGAAGCTATTATTTATTATTTTCTAACCAGGAAATACATCTTATTCCAAATCCCAATCTCTATAGTCCATACCAGCGGGGGGTGATTCACTAACTCAGTGTCTAACACTGAATGATAGCCACTGGGCACATTTGATACTGGTTGGTCCTGCATTGCTGCTGCAGTGAGTGATAAGTATTAATTGCTCATATGTACAAAAAAACTGTTCTGTCTGTTCGTTATTTTCTGTTCGGATATCATTCATCCGATTAAGTTGAAATTTTGTATAGTTGTTGTTGACGCTCGAGTTGAGGTTGATATACTACAATTAACAAACACGTGGCACGCAAGTCGAATGCTGGGCATTAGATAGATGTTTAATAAATTTATTTTCCTCGTTTAAAGTAATGTGAGAAGAGAAATCATTGAATGGGTGACTTGAACTAGCGTGTATGTCCTTGGATCTAATATTACTGCGATCATTCCACACTTGGTCCTTTTGTCATGCAATGGTACGCTGATTCACGTTAGCTATTCTGGTTTAAATAATCATATAAGTACGTCAATCATTCAATTAATATGTCAATCGTATTATTGGTAGTAGTATATATCAATGTGTAAAGCAATGGACTTGTAGACGATCCCAACCTAACCGGCTCGTTGGAAAGCTTGGAACACCGCAGAGACGTAAGCTCTCGTTGCGTGTTCTATCTCCTCTATAATGGGGAGTGCTCTGAAGAATTGTTTGATCTCATTCCACCCTCCTTTTTCTACAACCGCACCGCACACCACCGCTAACAATTTCATCCTCACCACCTGGGTGTCTGGTGCACCTCGACCGCCCGCCCTACTTAGTTAAGGTTAAGTGCCCTTAACATTTTTACATGAGGGGGAATGTTCTGGAAGTGGTAATAACATGAATCATCATCAATGTTGCAGGTCTGTCGGGCTGCTTGGCGTCGCTGGTTCACGACGCCGTCTCAAATCCTGCTGAAGGTGAGCTCCGAATATATTCATTTCATTTTTGAATACAATAGACCAGTTTTTAAACAAATAAAGACAGAAGGAATGTCGTCCCAAATATTCATACTTCTCCATCTTTGCTTCTAAGATTTATTAATTGCACCAATAATGTTGAAATTGGAGTTTCGACACTATCTTATCTAATGATAAGGAGTTAGAAAAGTGGTGTCGAAGTGTGGTGGTGGTGGTGTGGAGTGGTGTCGGTGGTGGGTTAACTATCTTCTTGTGAACATAACAAAGTGTTTTCGAATTATCAAGTGAGTCCACCAGTGGTTTAAAATGCATGCAGTATCAAATTTTGAAATGACCTTAGTTCTTCGATGTAAGATTCACGATTCTTCAATGTAAGTTTGATGTAACAGAGACGAATTGGTCGGGGAACTAGAACTTTGAAAATAGAGATAGATAGATAGAAATATTTTATTGCACACAAAACATGAGATAAACAGGACAAAAAATAAAGAAACTAAAAAGAATTGTATGCAAAGACGGCCTTATTGCTTAGAACAATCTTCACCAGGCAACCTTTGGTGAAAGGAGAAACTAGGTGTGTTGGAAAATACTAGTATTCCTAAACAAACTAAACTAAATACTTCTACTCGAGACTTACACTAGGCAGGAACTAGGAAGGCGGCGATAGGACAAAACTTTTAAATCAAAAATTGTGATGTGATTTTCCACACTTAGATACACCTCCTCAAACGAGCTCACAGCGTTTAACTAGCCCTAAATTATCTCGTTCGGACAAACACTTTATTTTATTTTTTATTTTATTTTTATTTGGGACAGTAAACAATTGCATATTAAAAGTTAAAACTAGGTACGACTTAAATCTAACAAAATTGATAAATATGTAATCCACTACACTATCCACAGCTTACTACAAACAACTAGGGCGACACAACATAAACAAACATATACAATACATACATATATATAATAATATAAAAATACAAACAAACGACTAAACTATACATAAAAATTTAAACAACTAATCGCGCTAATAAAAAAAAGTCTTATTTACAAAATAAGGGAGACATTCAATTCACTTGGACTGCAATACTACACCAACGAGGTTTTTTAGTGCGTTTTAATAAAACCAATCGACTGAAGTTGCCACTAAATAACTAACTAACTCCGATGGCACAGCGACCTGATTCCTGAAGTAAATGTTTGTCTCTTTGTTGATTTCACCAATAATGGGGCCAATCTCTAAACTAAATTAACAAGTCTAAATCTAGTACTATCCTTTTCCGCAAGCTACATTATGAAAGAGATAGCAATAAATTTAGATGTGCCATTTTAGTTTACTTTAGAGATTGTGTTTTACAGAATTAGCCACAATAATGTAGTGATAGGAGTTTGAATGCCACTTTTCTAACTTGTAATCTAACATCTTATTGTGAATAATATTCCCCGCACGTGTATTAATAAATTGCATTATTTTCCTCATTGATATACCGTCTTGCGCTCTGTTTCTGCGAAGTGCAACCATGTAAGGCAAAAGTTGATTATAATAATTGACATACTTGATTTAGATTGCTATATAATGTCGATGCTTTTTGGAAACTTGCCAATATGCGGGGAAATTTTTAAGCAACTGTTGCTCGGCAACTCGTATGCATAGATCTGGAGAAATAAGTGGAGCAATGTGGAGCAACTATTTCGCATAACAGTGCTGCAATTTTCAGGTATTGTTGGGTATTGCAGTAAATTGCTTCATGCAGTCGTGACTTCATAATTGACAAAACTGCCTGGAATTGCGGAATTTCAATTGCGCGTGTAAGCGTACCTTAACTCAGTGATCATCAACATTGAATGATAGCAACCGGCTCAATTGACATTTATTTTTAATCCATTGAAGGCGTTCCATGAAAAATTATTTTATAACACAGTGAAGCAACAAAGTAGAACCATCTGTCAAATTAGTTCGATAGTATCATTTAATGTTGATCACTGAGTGCGCCGCCGGCCATTAAAAGTTAGTTATGGGGCTAATTCTCTTGTACACAACCTCTAAACTAAACTAAATTAACAGCTGGGCGATTGTCTAAAACCTGCATCAATCATTATTACAATCTCAATTGTTCTGATTGGCTGAATTTGTGCCATTCTTGTTGCAACAATGCATTGTAGCCAATAGTGAGCGAGCATTAACCAATCAGAGATGATTGCGATCGTGACATTGTAGCTGTCAAACAACCGCGGTAGGGCCACCAAATCTAGTGCTATCCTTTTCCGCAAGCAACATTATGAAAGGGATAGCAATAGATTTAGACGTTTCATTTTAGTTTAGTTTAGAGATTGTGTACAACGGAATCAGCCACAATGTTATTCTTAGCACATTACCATAACATGTTACATGTCTCGAGCGCTCGTTTCGCCGCTTTGATTATACTGGACATGGACATGGTACACGGGACATCCCCTGATGTAGCTATGCAATACATGTTCGTATGAAGTTAGTTAACTACAGATATGGTAGTGGTTACTCTTGACCTACTTGTGTTAACTATACGCTAAGCCAATATCAGTAAGACGATGCAAACACGTTGCTTTTCATCAAAATTTTAACCTTGTCTACTTCTCTACTGCATTTTATTGAATAAATAATTCATTCATTCATTCATTCATTCATTCATTCATTCATTCTCCTTAAAATTTTGACTAGACAGCCGCTAACGGTCGTTTAATATGAAAATTATTCTGCCACTAGTGGACGTGAAAAGTTAAGAAGTGTGTTAGTTATTGGAACTAACACCGAAGATAGGCAGATCTTCTAATATTTTAGGTTCGGAGAGGGAACAATGAAAAACAACGTATTCTTCAGCGGAGTGTGTAACGGTTTTATTTTTGACAGTTATTAAAGTACAATTTTTGACCATAGATAATATTTAGGCACGATCTGCACTAATGTCATAATATGCTACGTGTGCACTATCAACTTTATATATGCGTTGACAAAGTGTGTGCTCGGGATCGACACTCTGGATCCCCTCGAATAAGAGTTCGAGGTCTTAGGGTGAAATCTATAGAGCGCACTCTGATTTTGCTTATACTTAAGACAGAGTTAAAACGAGACAGGTGTATATCTCTCACATAAATCTGTCTCGTTTTAACAGTGTCTTAAGTCTTAGCATAAGTCAAAGTGTGCTCTATCGATCTCAGCATACTAACTTTATTTTTATTATCTTTTCTTTTTACGGGGCTTAAATACAATATGTATATGACAACCCTATCGTACCTTAACATAGTCTAACTTAATTAACAATTATTAACAAAATCAAATTTTACATATCTAATATTCTACCTAATACTCTATCTAACTTAAATAACTTAAATTTTTTTGTGTACTACCTAATCTATTTTTAATACTTTTTATGTACAGGGCATATTAACTTAGAAGCATGCCGTCAAAAATAAAAATACCTCTGACCTGCGCACTGGGTACCTAATTTAACGATCTATTTGGTGGTACGAAGTAAGGGGTGACGAAGGTGCTTAATTATTTTTTTTTAATGAAAAAGACATGCGCTTGACTGCAATCACACTAAATAGTAGGTGATGACGCAGTCTAAGGTGGAGCGCGCTTGCCTAGAAGATGCCTATTCACTTTTCTTTCGATGATCCTAATTTAAATTGGTGGGGAAATCGACGGAAATAACCTATTCTGTGTGCGCACTCAATTCGCAAAACCTGCATCAACCGTTATTACAATCGCAATTGTTGTGATTGGCTGAAATTATGGTATTCTTGTTGCAACTATGCATTGTAGCCAATAGGGAGCGAGCGCCAACCAATCAGAGGCAATTGCGATCGTGACATTGTAGCTGTCATTCTTTTTTAGGGTTCCGTACCTCAAAAGGAAAAACGGAACCCTTATAGGATCACTTTGTTGTCTGAACCTCTTGTGGCGCCCTCTAAGATCAGTCTTGCATGTGGATCCCCATTGTATCAGATGCTGCCCCAGCTGCAATCTAAGCTTATCATATCTTTCATATCTAAATAATTATATAAAAGGAAAAAGTGACTGACTGACTGACTGACTGACTTACTGACTGATCTATCAACGCACAGTTCAAACTATTGGACGGATCAATTCAAGATGGATGGATGGATTCAAGCTATTATGACGTTGACTTTGCTAAGAAAGGATTTTGGAAAATTCAACCCCTAAGGGGGTGAAATAGGGGTTTGAAATTTGTGTAGTCCACGCGGATGAAGTCACGAGCATAAGCTAGTTTTATAATAAAAAACTGGCCAAGTGCGAGTCAAACTCGCGCCCGAGGGTTCCTTACTCGAGCGAGTATAAGTATTGTTTATTGTACAGAAAAAAACAATGTAAAACAAATCTATAACCTTCCGTACCTACAGAACGTGCTCAGCTTCTTGCGATAACATGTCACTAAGGCGTGTAATCGCTAATTACACATTTCTTGTGACTACTTATAGTATTGAGATTGTTCAAACGAATGCACAATGGGCGCTGATAAGAGATTACCTTTAGGGACAGCCCGCGTCACAAGATGTGACAAATTGACACACTTTAATATAAATAAGAAATACCTAAAATATAGCTTCAAATGTTAATTAAACACACTGTATTGACTTAATGTCACATTGGCGCCGATTCTGTTGTCTTTCTCTAAACTAGAGTATCTGCATCCTTTTCTTTTTAATATTGCTAAAAAAGGACAGAACATGAATTTTACATTTAAAGACTGGCATATAAAGTCACGCGGTTCGACAGCTCTGAATTAATTTTTTTTCATTAAATACAACTTTTTAGACTGAACTCCCTCCTGCGAGACAGTTAAAAGGTCTACGAAGCGAATCGCTGCCTCGTTTCTAATTTCTGCTAGAATATCCATCCGGATTCCGTTTTCCCCGCTATCTATAATATTGGTACCTTCAAAAGAAGAGTGAAGATACACCTAAGCAGGCACGCTCCACCTGGCAGCATTGTCTTGTCAGTCATCAGTCATCACCTACTATTTGGTGTAGGTAGTTGCAGTCAAGTACATAGTTAACAAAATATTTATTTAGTAACGAAATTTCTTACATTTATTTTTTACTCTGTTCGCGGAAACAACAAGAATTTTGTCTAATACTAAAGTGTAATAAAAACTAAACGATTTACTTATAAGGGATCAGAAGAAACATCTCCAACTCTGTCAAAACGTAAAAAATACAATAAAAAACCGCCCAAGTGCGAGTCAGGCTCGCGCACCGAGGGTTCCGTATTACAGACGTATATGTATAGAACTTTAGAAAGACATTTCTGCTTCATAGAGCGTCGTCTCTGTGACATTTCATCGGTCTCAACGACTGAGACAACGTTCTACGAAACCGTTATCTCTTTCTAAAGTTCGATATGCAATATTTCCTGCCGTGTACTGTACTAAAGCTATTGGCCATGTGTTTACAGACCCGCGGGGTGATTGCGTATCTCCACAAAGCAAAATAAGAAGAGGTACAACCCTCCACCTCCCATGGCCCCACCAACCTCTCGGTTATATGGGCCGAATCGCGGGAGGGCGCCCGTTCGGTACTTGCTCTTGGCATTTTTCCCGGGGCGCCTTCTTGAGTCTTGACTCCCTACAAATTATTTTTGTCTCTTCCTTGTCCCTTATGCTCACTCTCCCCCCTTGGGGGCTAGACGTCACTAACACAGCTGTGATCTCCACTGCTGCTCCTCCGTGCCGGCCTGGCACCTGCACGCTCCGAGCTGCTTCGCCTCTTATGCCAATGGTGCGCGAATTCCCGTAGCCGGTTGTAGTTCCCCGCCGATTAGACGAGGTCCGTGTAGAAGACCGGCCCCGCTTCCCCGCGTACGATCCCATCCAACATCGTCACTCGCAAGTCCTCATAAAGGGGACACTCCCACAGCACATGGTGCCTATCCTCGTCGCCAAAGCCGCACTCGCACGCCGGGCTCTCGCACAACGTCATCCTATGCAGGCGCGCCCGGAAACAGCCGTGTCCGATGAGGATCCGTGAGGTCTCGTAGTCCGGCGCGACCCAGGTGGCCCCGTGCCTGCCGGATACGTCCGGGAAAAAGCGTCGCAATTCGTCACCCCAAATCTCCGCAGACCACCGCTCCTAATAAAAAATAAGAAGAAGAAGAAGAGAGACTTCAATGAACTGTCGCATTGCTACTGCTGTCGCGTTGCTGTCGCTACTGCAACGTTTTACGTAACCACCCCGCCGCGGTCCAATGTAGAGCGACCTTGAGGTGCTCACTTGAGTCAACGTGGCAGCAGCGTTACAATATTTGCGAGTGCAAGTCAACATGCGTCACCGTACAACACAAAAACACTTGTTTAATTACTAAAACGACAAATTTTAATCAAGTAAATACATATGCTAAGTGATTATGTGCATAATTTAAATTTTAAATATCACTTTCGCAGCTACCTATACCTACGTGTACATATAACTAGTTGCTACGCCATTGTAGTTTTCTTTTATAATGCTTTTTAGGGTTACGTAGCCGAATGGCAAAAAACGGAACCCTTATAGATTCGTCATGTCTGTCTGTCTGTCTGTCCGTCCGTATGTCACAGCCACTTTTTTCCGAAACTATAAGAGCTATACTGTTGAAATATGGTAAGTAGATATATTCTGTAAACTGCATTAAGATTTTTATATATTTTATTAATTAAAATTTAAGCGACCCGGTTCCTATGGATGGCATGCGCCATTTTTCTAGCCTTTTCCTTCAATCTAACAGCAAAAAATCAACAGATCCACCTGATTTTTCGTAACACGACGATTTCGACACAGTTAAAGACTGGAGAGGACTACGTCATTTTAGAATAGAATAAAAAGATTTTTCATTCAAATGAACTTTCACAAGTAGGTACTTTTTAATCGTCAAATGCATCTACCACTTGTTCGGAATGCCTTTCCTATCGAGAAGAACTAGCAAGAAACTCGGCGGTTGCTCTTTTCAAAGAGTATCTTCCGAAAATCAAAGAGTTCCCAAGGGAATTTCAAAAAACCTAAATCTACGCGGAAGAAGTTGCGGGCATCTTCTAGTTTATAATAATACTAGTGCTTCGCACGAGTAGCTTATTACAATTTTTTTGGAAAATAAAATATAGCCTATGTACTTTGGAATAATGTAGCTTTCTACTTGTGAAAGAATTCTCAAAATTGATTTATAGAATATCCCCTACAAACAAACTTTACCTCTTAATAATATTAGTATGGATATAGATTTATAAAACATTATTGGTGGCATACCATGCACAGGTAGCTTCAATTCTTCGCTATGGCATAATCTTCTGGGGAAACACAAGTGAGATCAATCACGTATTTATTGCCCAAAAAAGGTGCATAAGAGCGATATGTAAGATAAAAAAAAAGGGATAGTTACTTTAGAAAACTCAATGTTCTCACTGTATCATCGCTATATATATTCGAACTAGCTCTATTTTTAAGAAATAACGAAAATTTGTTTGTTCGAATTAACCGAGAACGCTGTAAAGACAGATTTTTGTTTCCCACTCACAAGACCTCATTCCTTAACAAAAGTGTTTGTGTCATGGCGGTAAAGATATATAATAAGATACCAGCAGGCCTAGCATGGGCCGGGAAATTTTCTCCCCGAGGAAAGGATAAAAATTTTATCCCCTCCGATAGTTATTTCCACTCTCCGAGCATGGGCACAGGGTTGGATATAATTATCCCCGGTGATAAGGCGGGGAAAGACTAGTCCTCGGTTAATGTCAAAGTGTTATTATTTTTTATCTGTGCTTTTGATTTTGCTCGTTTTCGTTACTCGTAACTCGTCTGTGGCTGCTTTTTATTTTAAAAGAGCTAGAAGCCGGAGCCGTAAAATAGTTTAAAAAACATTCACAGAAGATTATGCACGTAAGTATTGTTATTGTTTGTGTTTACCTAACCTAACTCCACTTTTGAATTATCCAAATTAAAAAATAATCGAATAGTTGAAATTCCTAGCTATCACAGTAAGTATCACAAAGACAATTTGTGTTAGTCAGTACACAAAATTGAAGTGATAATATATTGATATTGTTAGCGACAAAGAAATGCATAAATTGTTGTTTTATTTGCAGACATGGAAATATGTACTTGAAGAAGGGCACTGGCCACTGACTGACAAGTATGATGAGGCAGCTCGGGATGTAGGACCACCGGGAAATGTCTCAATAGTGCCGTCGGTCACATATATGAGCACATAAGTGTTCAATATTAATTATCACTGTTGGGCATAAATGCTCAACAGGAATTGGACCTGAAGACTCCATAATGGGCCAGCCAGAGAGATGCGTGTATTAATTTAGTTCTATTAAATGTGTGTCTTGTATAACAAACTCAAAATAACTTTAGGTACCTACCTATTGGAATAGGTAAGTTAGGTACACATCTTATCAACATAAAATATTTTCATTATTGTTTGAGATGATGATAAAACTAACAGTTTAGCACACTGCACTGAGAAGAGTTCAATATCACTTAAAATTGGTTAAGCTGGTATGGTTTGAGCTATTAAACTAACCTAATTTCTTTATAAGCATGTCAAGCCAATGTTTTTTATCTTATGGCAGGAAATCTTTGAAGTGTCGGTGGTGGACTATGGTGAGACTATGTTGTTTAACCCACTTTGTACACAGTGGGTACTTTATAAAACCAATAGCCCCGAGTAGTTTTCCTATAAATGCCAATAAATAAATAAAAAGTAAGTAGAGGATATGTACATTTTTGTAATTTGTAAATAGTTATGAATATAGGAAGTTATTCTATGGCAGTGTGGTTTGATTGAACATTAAACTTGTTACTTCCTTTTCTTAAGGATAATAGCACTACTTTTAGATCTGTTAAGTTAACATCAGAGATTTGTGTACATCCAAATAAGCATTGTTTTAATTGGTATTCCTAATATTATGCCTAAGAGTTTGTGTTTGTTACTCAATCACACAGAAAGAGTACTTAAAGCAAAATTATTTTTTGAAGAAACTTATTTTTTGTTATAGCAGCAATAGAAATAAGTACAAAATTTCAACTTTAACCTGTTACGTTTCAGGAGACAGACAGATGGAGAGCTGAGACTGTAATAGGGACCCATTGGTACCCTACAGAACCCTAGTAGTAGTAGTAGATATAAGGATGGGTTTGCACAAGGTGGTTTTAGGTAATAGGTACTTAAAGAAATATATTTTAATGCAAATATGTATTTATTATTCCATCCCTTTTTCCCTTTTATTGTCGGGCAACAGTTAGCAGTCTGGTTTGATCCATAGATATGTGAGATTTCTTTATTTGTTACATTTTCTAGTCTGTCCTTTGGTTGTTCCATTGGAATTCTGAAACATACAATGTATACATTAATGATTTTCAATAATAATAAATTAAGAGTAAGAGGATATACTGAAATGGTCTATAAAATATAATAGGCTAACATATTTACTCTTACAAAACACTTATGATGAACCATTATAATTTGTAAAGTGTTATTGTGTTTGTGTATCATTATGTATTTAACTATGATATAGGTGTGTATTTTAATTTAAGAATTGTTTTGTTAAATTAGACTCCTGCCTATTTTGTTCAAATAAATGATTTTATTATAATGAGTCATTGTGTTATTTTATATTTCCAATAATCCATACTAATATTATAAATGCGAAAGTGTGTCTGCCTGTCTGTCTGCTAGCTTTTCACAGCCCAACAGTCTAACCGATTTAGATGAAATTTAGTACCTACAGAGTTAGCTTACATCCCGAGGATGGACACCGGCTACTTTTTATTCTGGAAAATCAAATAGTTCTCACAGGATTTTCAAAACCTAAATCCACACAGATGAAGTCGCGGGCAATAGTCATCCCATGACCTTGACTTGTATCTCACTGGTAACTACCATCTGCCAAGAGTCTTATAGATGTGAGGACGTAGAATAAATAGATAATAGCCGCATGTAGGACCTATTTGTAGGTACCTACTACCTACCTAAGTAGGTACCTATTCGTTTGCACAAGATGGTTTTAGGTAATAGGTAAGTACTTAGGTACTTACTTTTATGAATCCATCCATCGAATTAATCGGCTTTAGTGCTTCATTAAGCTGCTCGCACAAGTACAGCACATAATATTTGTCCATCCGAAACAAGTGTCGGAACTCAGCGTCGGGAAATTCAAAGGGATTACTTCCATCACTAATTACGTGCTCATGTTATTTTCGTTCTAAATTCTCTATTTCAAACTAATAAAAAAAGCGCGAGACATGTTTTTTGATCTTTTAATAATTGAGTTAAAGTTCTATGAGCATTATACCCACCTCAAATCTCGAGGATAAAATTATCCCTCTCAAATGTCAAAAAAGGACAGTTTATCTTCTTTTATTTGGCCCCATGCTATAGACGGTGGATAAATAGTCCCCCGAGTCCCCGTGAAATGTCAAACGGGGATAAACTTCTCCTCTCCCCTGTTGCCGTGCTCTGAGGGGTGGAGAAGTTAATGTTATCTCCTGTGCAGTGGATAAAATCGGGGGATATAATTTTTATCTTCGGCCCATGCTAGCCGTGCAGGGGAGATAAGGAAATGTAATAATATAAATAAATTTAAGAATAAATTGCATGATTTTTTAATAGACAAGACATTATATAACATTAACGAATTTTTTTCAACTTAGACATTTTTAAATTTTGAATTTTACCATAGACAAAGCCAACGTGCGTCAAATTACTTATAGTTATTGTTTTACTAGGTTTACTAATTGTTTTGCATGCCTAATATTTAAGGCGAAACATTTCTACTTGTTTAATAACATCTCGTTGTAAAATGTTTCTGCAAATAAAGAATCTTTGAATCTTTGAAATTTATGAATAAGAGGGTACGTCTAGACTGCAGATAATTTGTAGTGGACGATAACTTGACGCTTATCAGATGCGGATGTCTGCGGTCTAACGCTATATATAGCTACTAGGTACCGTTTGTACGGCACACAGTATGGATGTATCGTCTTAGGATGTGTCATGGGCTTCGTTGTGGCTATGATGATAACAATAACATCGTTGTATCTCATTTCCGATGCGCATTAAGGGCCGACTTTTAGCTGATGCCCGCGACTTCGTCCGCTTAGAATTAGGTTTTTAAATCCCGTGGGAACTCTTTGATTTTCCGGGATAAAAAGTAGCCTATATCACTCTCCAGGTCTTAAACGTGGTCATAAACGTTGCGGGGTGTTGAAGGACAAACCAACAAACCAATAAACCAACAAACAAACACACTTTCGCATTTATAATAAGGGTAGTGATGGGTCAGGGACCTCCAAAAATTACTTTATTTTATTAATTTTTTTTTTAATGAAAGAAATGGGAACAATGTGGCTAATTCCGTTGTACACAATCTCTAAACTAAACTAAAATGACACCTCTAAATCTATTGCTATCCCTTTCATAATGTTGATTGCGGAAAAAGATAGCACTAGATTTAGACCTGTTAATTTAGTTTAGTTTAGAAGTTGTGTACAAGAGAATCCGCGCCATTGATTCGAAGTAGTAAACAAACTCATTGTTCTATGCGAGTGTAAATACAGGTGTAAACTAAGTTGTCCATGTCAAATATTATGACAATATCAATGCGGATGTTAGGAGTTTACGTTCAAGCCACTGAGGAAGCTCAGGGCAGTCCAGTGTGGTAAATATCAACACTACTGTTGTCAGGTCCTCTGTGAAAATAGTTATGCATTGAATAACGATGGAAAGATGGAAACTCAGTGATTTCGACTTCCTTCCGTGAATTTAGGTATTTCATAAAAATCTGGTGGGAGCTCTTTGATTTACCTTGATAAAAAATTGCCTATTGTCAATTTCCGGGATGCAAGTTATGTTTGTGTATGTTTTTAGTTTTTACACAATATTTAAAATTGTCATTGTTCAAATATAAAAATCTTGCTTTTCAAATCGTTCGACTTGGGTTTCATTTTAAAAAAAACTGCTTCAAAATGAACAACTAGTTCTTATATCTGAAACCGGTTAAAAAGAAAACATCAATAAATTTCCAATACCTACAATTATTTACACATTCTTATCAAAGGCTTGCAAACAAGTACCCCTTCAGTAAGTACGTACGCGTTTATGTGAAGTGTCTGATAGTGGCAAGTTATCAAGGGCGCCTATGGTGTCGGTCGTTCACACCAACAACGTATGGGATTCGCTGAATATAGGCCAAAAGGACATCGTTCTTATCAGTTCGTGATAGGTAGCTGTCAGTATATCACATCTAATACTGAGAACAACCGACAGGAGAGTTGGTATGCTTTTTTGAACTTCTTATAACTTCTTTTTCGACCTGCCTGGCGCAGTGGTAAGCGCTGTGAAATGAGTGGGGGGGGGCAGTCCCGCTTCCGTCCACTTATCACTTCCATATTCCATAGACTGCATCATCACCAGCAACAGAGCAACCGATCGACGTGATTTTTTGCATGGGTATAGTTAAAGACCTGGAGAGTGACATAGGCTACTTTTTATCCCGGGAAATCAAAGAGTTCCCACGAGATTTTTAATAAATCCACGCGTACGAAGTCGCGGGCATCAGCTAGTCGCTAATAAAATTCTTAGAGCGGAGATCTTGGCAGAACTGTGTTTCTTAATGCTTATGTTCGGTACTGACATGATGGTACGTTGGTTCCAGTGGTGAAGCAGCGACTACAGATGCTGAACTCGCCTTACCGCGGCGTGTGGGAGTGCGCGCGGCACGTGTACCGAGCGGAGGGCTTGCGTGCCTTCTACCGCTCGTACGGCACACAAGTCGCCATGAACGTGCCGTTCCAGGTACGTGCCATCTCAAACATATCAGGCCGGCCGCGTATTGTAATTGCGTCATAGCTATGTATATAACTCGCTATTTTTATCAGAGAAGAATAAGATCATCCTGTCATTGAAACATCTATCTATATATATAAAAGGAAAAGGTGACTGACTGACTGATTGACTGACTGACTGATCTATCAACGCACAGCTCAAACTACTGGACAGACCGCGCTGAAATTCGGCGTGCAGATAGCTATTATAACGTAAAACGTATGACGGGTTTAAAATTTGTTTAGGTACTCCACGCGGACGAAGTCGCGGGCATAAGCTAGTGTACTATAAACCAGTGCACTATCAAACAAAGAGATTAAAAAACTTTTCGTACAATTTATTGCAGGCGTTACACTTCGTGACGTACGAGTGGTGCCAGTCGATACTAAACCCACGACGCGTATACGAACCCCGAGCTCACTTGGTCTCGGGCGCCATGGCGGGTGCACTCGCCGCAGCCTTCACAACTCCCTTAGACGTTTGCAAAACCGTACTCAATACGCAAGAGACAGCGGCCAGAGCTGACGGGTTGGCGGCGGCCGCTGCGTTGGTTCTTAGATCAGGAGGGCCACTCGCCTTCTTCCGCGGCGTGCAAGCTCGTGTGTTATACCAGATGCCCGCCGCTGCTATATGCTGGCTCACGTACGAGTCGCTCAAACATGCACTCACGGTAAGTAATAAATTGATGTTCATTATCCGATATAAATCTTATAGGCACTCCTTGATATTATGACACCATGCAATGTAATAGAACACGCGAGAAACATTGTTCAAATCTGTTTGATTAACAATGGTCGCAATGCTAGGTTTACAAGGCTTAGTTCTCTTAGCCTTCCGCGGTAATAAAAACTCGTGTTTTATACCAGATGCTGGCTTACGTAAGAGACGCTCAAACATGCGCTTACGGTAGTTAGCAAATTGATGTCCATTGTCTGACTGACTTTTTCATATACTTAGGAAAAAATCAGGAGCATACTTTTAATCAATTTAAAACAAAATGTATTATGGTTTGCAGATGGACTCGAGCAGTGAGGAGAGTCCAGGGAGCAGTAACAGTAGCACGGGTGTTAGTGCGGGTAGTGGGGTAGCGGGGGTGGGGGGGAGTAGTGGGCCTTTAGCGTGCGCCGCGTTGCGCCTTGCCGCGGCTGACGTTCCCACAACGCTTACACGCACTTAGACACACTTGGTCTACGTCACACTTAGACACGTGGTCTATGCCACACATAGCCCGCGGTACCTACCACAGTGTCGACACGATAAACTGTACAGTGGATATTAATATTTCTGTTGTCATATCGATATGAACTATTGTTTATTTTGTTTTTGTAACTTGTATTGTGTTGTTGCGCGTTGTTTTTTGTACAGTGGATCTAATCTAATAAAACTACACTTTGATAAAGTTGTTCTATGTATAAACTGATCCGAAAAAAAAACTAGACTGAAACTGTTAAATTAGATCCAGTGTAAAGCCGATTATGTTTTTGCTCTTGAAAATTGTTTCATAAACGAAAATAAATTTCCGAATTTTTGCGAAATGTTAATCTGAAATGTATATAAATCGAGCTAGTCTCGAAAAATACATAATATTATATCGTAATAATACATAATATTATAGTATTAAATGCGATTTGTATACGTATTAAGTTAGGTATGTATTTATTTATTTATGTAAAATATAAATCAAGTAGTATAAAATATAGTCAACAGTCATAAATTATTACTAAATCGAGAGTGAAACATTATTGGTATTAAAACACCGACAACTAAAGCCGGTTTCAGACTGATGATTGACGATTTATTTGTGATAAATTGTACCACTTCAAAGTATTTTCCCGTTCAAAACTCAGTCTGGACGCGCCCTGAGAAACTAAAGCTTTAAACGTACGGGAGATCTGTAAATTAAGGTTTGGTTTCAGAATGTATTATGGATTTTGTCTAGAACACAAAAAATGTTCAATTTAATGTCTTTAAGCTTCATTTACGCCAGAGTAATACAGTGCGACATTGTGGCATGCTACAGGACCAATACAATAATTTGAAATGTAGCAAGAATTGTCGCTCGGTAGACTGTCGTGTCGTATTGTTCCAATTTTCCAGTATAAAAAACCCGGTCATGCGCGAGTCTGACTCGCACTTGGCCGGTTTTTTGGCCGAGGGTTCCGTATTACAGTTGTATTTTTTCGGTATTTTGCACGATAAATCAAAAACGTAAATCAATCATAAAAAAAAAAAAAAACAATTCATTAAATTATAAAAATAAATAAAAATCTGTTTCATATGATACCCCACTTGGTATAGTTATCTATTTATTTGTCGTTTATGGATTGTGACGTCATTAATCAACCTCTGTACTGCGTGACGTTCATGTTAAAAATAAATAAAATACATAGTTTTTTTTTTAAATTATTTTCTTCAATAATAAATCTTGCCCCACCGCGCTGTACAAAACATCACATTTTATTACTACAGTCCAATACCCTATTAATGTTTCCATTTGTAGCACGCTGCATTGTCGCAATTTGTCGCTCTGGCTTAAAACAGCCATTTTACTTTTTTTTTTGGGAATTGACTAAATTAAAAAAAATATGTATTACAAGTCACCTGCGCGTGGCTTAAATTATTAAATAAAATGAATCTTATTAAAAATTAAGAGCATATTGTAATAATATTTTACCTAATTTTAATAAAAATAAAAAGAAACAAAAATACGTCATACATAAGACATTATTGTATAAGGGCGAATGTGATTATTATAAATAAATAAATAAAATTTTCGAGCGAACGACCGAAATAAAATGTAGTAATTAATAATGTGACTCTTTAACTCGACTATACAGTATTAAAAGTTACATCGGTACCAGACTTTCTTAGTTTAAAATTTTTCTTCAAGTTTATAGTACTGTTTTCTTATATACCTCCAACCCGCTGGACTGACGACCTTAATAGTTGCGGGGAGTAAGTGTACGAGCAAGAAAGGCCTATGTCCAGCAGTGGACGCAAACAGGCTGATTGGTTATTTTCTCTTGCTAAACATTTATTTATTTCCTTAAAATATTTGAACTCATCATCATCATCAACCGATAGACGTCCACTGCTGTACATAGGTCTCTCGTAGAAATTTCTTGCGCTTCCACGGTCTTGCGCCGCCTGAATCCAGCGGCTCCCTGCGACTCGTCTGATGTCGTCCGTCTACCTAGTGGGGGGTCTTCCAACGCTGCGCTTCCGGTGCGAGGTCGCCATTTCAGCACCTTCAGACACCAACGTCTATTTGAACTGTTATGATGAAAATCCGATAAAAAAGTCATTTTTATTCGGGAAATTACAGACTAGTCAACCATAAGTAAAGTCGGGTTATAGAGATTATATAATATACATACAATTTAACTCACTCTTACTCTAGCGAGTACGTGAGTTGATTTAATTACTTTAGCGAGTACGTACGCAGCGATCAACTGTATCTAATTTACACAGTTTAGCAATTATACAGTGGGCAACGCCTTTGACCGTGTTCTATTCATTGTCACTAACTTACGTCACACGACATAGCTCGTGTGGTCACATTATTCAAATGTAGACTTTATGATGTGTACGCATATTCCGATTTGTAAGTAAATGCAATGGAGTGTTTTTGGATATAATAATGTAAAAAAATATACCACCACATTTCAACAATAGATTTCATTTAAGTATGGTATTGGGGCCGATTCTCTAGAACACAATCTCTAAACTAAACTAAATTAACAGGTCTAAATCTAGTGTTTTCCTTTTCCGCAAGCAACATTATGAAAGGGATAGCAATAGAGTTAGACGTGATATTTTAGTTTAGTTTAGAGATTGTGTACAAAGGAATCAGCCACAATGGGGCCGATTCTCTTATACACAATCTCTAAACTAAACTAAATTAACAGGTCTAAATCTAGTGCTATCCTTTTCCGCAAGCAACATTATGAAAGGGATAGCAATATATTTAGACGTGCTATTTTAGTTTAGTTTAGAGATTGTGTACAACGGAATTAGCCACATTGTCACTATATAATAAGTTTTATGACAACATACCTAAGTAATGGAGCTGATTCTCTTGTACACAATCTCAAAACTGCACTAAAGTAACAGGTCTAAATCTAGTGCTATAATTTTCCGCAAGCAACATTATGACAGAGATAGCAATAGATTGAGATGTGTCATTTTAGTTTAGTTTAGAGATTGTGTACAGGAGAATCGGCCCTATTTCCTAATACGATGAAAGCACTGTAAATATTTTGTCAATGCCCAAGATACTGTGTCTTGTCTTACATGTCTTTATTTGTTCTGCTCAAGTTCGCTGACCTACTGTATGCTAGCTAAACCGTGGTAGTATGTGTTTGGGAGGTGGGAGCGAGCCTCCCTTGTTATTGTTAATAGTTTTGTTATTTACTGAAGTTTACATTATTTTAATCATATTTTATAATTTTGTTTTTGTTTATGTCCAATATGAATAAGTTTTTCGGATTAGATTGATTTACCTTTCTTGAGTTGTAAAAAATGAAAAATGGCAACTCAAAATTTTAAAACTATTTCTTTTTTAAATTTTTTTCAAATTGATTGTGACAGGATTCAAGTTTATTGAGTTTTTTGGAAAAAAAACACGCTTCTTAAATTCTAACTACACTGGAGCGATTTCAACTTGTGGTATAAGTCCCTCAAATTGCTATTGCGCTGGAACGATGTCTCTTTAACATCGAAATGATGTCATTTTGACGTCAGCCGAAATAAAATCACGAAAAGAGCATCGCTAATTATTCGGTTTCACTTACACAGTATACATGTGTACAGCGAGTGAGTGAGATGGAATGTTTAGCGTTGTTTAGCTTCGTTTCGTTTCTTTATAGGCACGATTATACAACCGAATTAGCATCATTACACATTGAACCAACTTAAAAAAGGAGGTTCTCAATTCGACGCGTATTTTTTACATTATTAAATATTCTTCTAGTTCTTCGATTATGGTTATTACTTATAATTATATGAATATTGTTAATTGCACCACGAATGTTAGAAAGAGATCTTATCCACTTTAGTCCTGCTGCCGACATCACATGTTTACAATGTATCTTAAAATGTAAACAGAAATACTGTTTAAGATCTCGTCTGTGACGTAAACTTTCCTAGTGTTATATTGTATGTGTGTGTGTGTTGTCTGATGCTTGTGTGTGTGCTGGGTTGCAAACTTTAAGACTTATGTAATACTAGCTTATTCCCGCGACTGCGTCCGCGTGGACTACACAAACTTCGAACCCCTATTTTACCACTTTAGGGGTTGATTTTTTAAAAATATATTCTTAGCGGGTGTCTACGTCATATTAGCTATCTGTATGCCAAATTTTAGCCCGATCCGTTCAGTAGTTTGAGCTGTGCGTTGATAGATCAGTCAGTCAGTCACCTTTTCCTTTCATATTTATAAGTAGGGGTTTTCTTAGGATAATAATGTGAAAAAATATTGTCTTTGATAGATGATAACACAAACTAATTTTGTATTAGATATTCCATAATTTTACTAAAATAAATAATACTTGGTCATTTGTACGTGGCTGTTAAAGCTGTAGGCATAACAGTTAACTGTTAGCTTTTATCCGTTAGCTGTTAGCCGTTAACTTTTATCTTTTACCTGTTAACGGTTACCTGTTAACTGTTGGCTATTACCTGTTGTCAACATTTTACTGCTACTGCAAAAAATGTAAAATAACATCACACTTAATATTATAAAGGCGAAAGTATGTATGTGTGTATGTTGGTTACTCTTTCACGCAAAATCAATTGGGCAGATTTACCTTGGATGGACAAATTGGCTACTTTTTAGCCCGTAAAAATCCATAGTCCGGCGAATTTTTTTCAACATCCATGCGGACCAAGTCGGCTGCGTCATCTATTTTAATACTAGATGATGCTCGCGACTTCGTCCGGCGTCCTGTGTCACTCTCCAGTTCTTTAGAATAGAATAGAATGTTTTTTTATTCATGTAAACTTTTTAAAAGTGCTTATGAATAGTCAGGTAGTTTTAATTTACCACTGGTTCGGAATGCCGTTCCTACCGAGAAGAACCAGCAAGAAACTCGGCGGTTGCTCTTTTTAATTTTTCAATTTACAATGTTATTATACCGTACTATACAAGCCATTGCAGCCCCGTGCATTGCTGGAGCGAGTCAAATCCAAGCTTTTTTATCGTTTACATAGTCTGCGACTATCTATACCCATACAAAAAATCACGTCAATCCGTTGCACCGTTGCGACGTGATTGAAGGACAAACCAATAAACAAACAAACAAACACTTACGCGTTTATAATAAGGGTAGGTACTAAAATTGTATGCCATTTTGCAAATATCACATCGACCAAATGTAAAGTTTGTACTTTATAATAGTCTAGTTTGCAATCCTTGGTATGGCTGTGTGTGTGTGAGGAGCGGAGAGCTGTGATGCAGTTAAATTGTAGTTAACAGTCGTTTAAGTGTTGATATTAGTAAGGGGTTTATTGTAACTTGATATTCACGCGTAGACGTACGCAATGGTGAACATATAATTATGTTACGCTGGCTCTTTTTGTTATGGTATTATTTCGAATATAAGTCCCGCAAATTGCTATTGCGCTGGAACCATGTCTCATATATCGTAATGACGTAATTTGACGTATATTTAAGTAAAAATATACCATCAGCTCGAAACTTCAGTCTAATGCTAACGACACTAAAGTGGCGGCCACGCGCATTAGCAATTTGCGGGATTTATAATAATTAATTTAAAAAAAAATTCAAGCATCAAAGACTTAAAATATGGACTATCCATTTTTTTTAAGTGAGTTTACGTTTGCTCGGTTTTAAAATCTAATTTGGTTAAGAAAGAAAAATACGAAAAATAGGCACCGCTTGCCTTTTAATTTTTGTAATTCGGGTCTCCTTCGGCCCAATGATTGTAAAGATTGTAAAAAATTGTGATTTTAATTGAAATTCCACGTTTTATGTAGCGTCACATTTTAGAGTTAAAGAATGATTGATAAAATTGCAAATCATGAAGAAGAGAAATTAAAATGATTAAGTGATGTGACATAGGATTTAGCATCTTGTACATTGCACGCTAAGCGATAGGACACGTAATAAGTTACCCACATTGTTTCAATTATGTAAAATACCACTCAAAATGAATACATAGGTACTGTTCTTGCAATTCACGAAGGCTAGTGAACTTTACTTGTGGTAACGTCGTTTACATTGTCATTGCGTAAGTGTGCGTGCATGTCGAACCAATCAGTTGCGAGCAAGCGCTGTCAGACGTGCACATTTAGTGTACCTTACGTATCCGATACGACTTAAACACAAGCATGAGTCAATGGCCTTCGTGAAATACAAGAACTATATACAATTAAGGGATTCAAGTCAAATAGGTATTTTTTCTCGAGCCTCAAATATTCTAAGCACAAAACAATCATTTTACTCATAGCACTAGCATCAAAAGTTAAAACTGAAGTTCAATAATGAATAATCAATGAAAAGATAAAAATAATAACCGCTATATTTATGTAATGACGTATCATGTATATAAATTCGAAATTTCTATATAAATAGAGTGTATAAAAGGGATAGCATCCCACAATACATCGCGCGCGAGTGTGACTCGATGCTGTGCGAGTGTTTTAGCTTCTAGCGTTTAACTGTTATCTGTTAACGATTACCTACTAGCT